>NW_009596182.1:15266-56899 GCF_000690535.1 Cariama cristata | reverse complement strand
CTTTCCCTATCGCATTTGTCACAGTTACTTAATTTTTACGATAACAATATTCTGTATCACATAGACATTTACTGGTTTTCAAATAGAAAAAGCCTGACAGCACAATGCCTATATATTTCTATCTTTGGAAAACAATCTTAACCTACTGTTTGCTCAATATTGCCATCGTAGGCTCGTAGTATCACAATTTTTGCCCTGCTGAAGACATAGAAAGTGGTCATGAAGTCTTACTTCATCCTTTAAATTAGTATCCTCCAACCTTCATTCATTATTGATCTCTATATTCCACGGTGGGGGACTGAAAAAATTGACATGGAGACAGTGTTTTTGCAGTTGGGAATATTGCCTATTAATCTTTTAGAACCTGTGGATTTCTTAATGTGCTCCTGCCTGGTGTTGCCTACCTTGTCTAGAAAGGGAGACGGGAGACTACTCTAGGTTCCTAATATGCAGCCCTTAAGAGTAAGGTTGCTTGGATTTCCTGTGAGAATAGCTAACACCTAGAAACTTTGATAGTTTAGAGGGGACATACTCTGTTGTTTTACCAGGAGGCAGGGCAGACATGGGCAGCTGACGTGCTGGTTACCTTACCTACACTCCTAGTGAGGAAACATAGCTAGTGCCTTTTCTCCCACAGGACTCTGTACCAAGAAAACTAAGGTGTCCTGCAAGGAATGAAAGCAAATATTACCCTCTTGTTGCAATCATGATACTGGAAATCTTTGAGGTGTGCAGTAAGAGAAGAGGCTGCTTTTTCTCCTCTTTGAAAGCTAATTGGTTTAACAAGCAGAGTGGCAGAATGTCCTCATTGGGAGGATGCTACTCATGCTCCTCTGGTATTATCTGCTGGCTGCCCACTAATTACTTGAATTCAGGAAATGAAACACACCCTTCAGTTATATCTCCAGTAACAGGCTCTTGATGCACAAAAGGGGCCTCTTGTGAAACTGTTCTCATTGCCAACAACAGAGGAATTGTTCTTTACAATAATAAAAGAATTGCTGTCCGCTTCCGATTAGAAATAATTAATGGAACAGACTGGTGTGCTGTGCAGAGTCACTTGGCTAAGCTATTAGAGAAGAAACTTGGCAGAAAACTCTCCAGAAGGGCCATGCAAAGACATTAGATCTGATTCCTCTCTTAGTCTGCAGAATGCTTGAACAGCAATTTGTCATAATCTGCAGGACAGGCAAGGGGAAAAACTGACTGTACTGTGACTCCAGGGTGACACCATCACTCGGTGTATACTGGGGGAGTGTTAATCTCATTTACTGCCACTCTTCACAGGAGACCTGCTGAGTTTTGTGAGTTGTAGTTGCTGGTGCATTTAAAAGCCTTTCCTTGCTCTGTGGAGACCAGCAGAGGATTCAGGATAGTTACTGAGAATTGTATTTGCAGTAACAGATTGAAATTGTCTTAATTAGTCTGGTCTATTCTAGAACTGTGAGACATTTATGATTATTGATTTCAGTTCTTGCAGAGTTCAAAGACTTCCGAAGGTATGGGGTTTAGGATATGAGTTTTACTGATTAAGCTTCCAGCTTAGCAGCCTGGGAGAAAGAAAAAGTTGCTGAGGAACTGTAAGCTTTATTATGTACAAAAAAATCTGTCCTGGTTCTTCCTCTGAAGATATGGAAAAAATGTGACAGGTACAAGCAGATCTCTGTCAAAGCTCATTTCCCGCATAGTCTTAGGTTGGCTAATAACCACTGATCTAATACATTAGAATTAATTGTTGAATCATGTGAAAATACACACTGCTGCCTGAACAAACATGTCCTGCTTGGCCCTGCAAGATGAATCAACCAGATACAGTTCCCTGGAATATCTTATCCATGTAGAGACAGGTTAACAGCTTGTCCATATTTATACTCCAAAGCATGCCAAGGTAGAGAATAAAGAAATATTTTCCTGTCTTCTAGGGTGAATACTTCTCAGCTTTCAAGCAGGCTTCCCGTCGGGAGGATGACATTGCTATTGTGACCTGTGGGATGAGAGTCGTGTTCCAAGATGGCACTAGTCGAGTGGAGGAGATAAAACTCAGCTATGGAGGAATGGCTCCTACAACTGTCCTGGCGCTAAAAACTAGCCAGGAGCTCACCGGCAGGTAGGAATTTTTCTGTGATAGAAAGGCTGTCTAATGGAACAGTGCTGACTTTTACAGGAGCAGTTCAAATACCCTGAATCTCCTTCAATAGTACGTGGGAGAAAGGGGAAGAAGTGTAGCTACACTTCTGCAGCAGTCTGTGTTTTGTGTGATGCCTTGCTTACTCCAGTACTCCTTACCCTTGAAGATTCATGTCAGTTCCCCATTCAGAGAGCCATTTCCTTGCTAAATTCACTCATCTGTTGAAGTGGGCAGAAGTTAGATGTGGGCGTGACCTACAAAACTCATTTTCTTTCAAAATGGACAGAAAAATCTGTGCTCTTATCATTTACCACATCTTTATAAATAGATAGAACAGGTGACTTGCTTGAGAGCTTGTGGAGCTGCCGTATCTGAAGAATTAGACTGCCCTGGTGATATTGAGGGCTGAGCAAAGGCTCTGTGTCACTTTTATTCCCTTGCAGAGACTGGAATGAGAAGCTGCTGCAGGATGCCTGCCGCTTACTGGCAGGTGAGATGGATCTGTCTCCTTCTGCACCTGGTGGGATGGTGGATTTCCGACGCACGCTCACACTCAGCTTCTTCTTCAAGTTCTACCTGACAGTCCTTCAGAAACTGAGCAAGGACCACAATGGCCCTGTGAGTGCTGCTAAGGAAGGCAGATTTGGGGAAAGAGGACTTACATGTGCTGTCTTGGTGGGGAAGGCATGGGGAGGGTTCAGATTCAAGCAGAGTTGTGCCTGATAACAAACTCGATGTTGCAATAGCTGCCTGAACTACTCTACTCCTTACTTGAGTGACAGTGACTAGGGTATCTTCCCACTTGCTTTCCTGTGCCATCCCCACCTTGCTGTGGAAGGATGCTGATCTGTGGGTTCACAGGAGGACTCCTGAACTTCTCCCCTTCGTTGCATTACAACTGCTTTTGTGGGTCTGTGGCTATTCTTTGCACAGAGCCTGAGGCCTGTTTGCCTTTCACCCAGTAAACGATGAATTGTCTTCACTGGAGGGTGGAGAATGGAGAATATCCTGGGCTACCAGGCAACATGAGAAAGGCACTGGCAGGAAAGATGATTATTCTTTAATATGTCTCTGGCAGAACAATCTGTGTGAGCCCGTCCCCTCAAACTACATCAGTGCTACAGAGCTGTTTCACAAAGATCCCATTGCAAATGCCCAGCTCTTCCAAGTAAGTAACAGTACCTGCATGACATAGACCCAGGCTTTTTCTGTAGCTCAAACTACATTTCTTATCTTGTCTCCCTGAGGATGACCAATACATGAACTTATAATAATGCCATTCCTGAGGCTTGTATTTGGGTTTCAGTCCCTTCCTTGCTTTAGGATACAGTGTTCTTTTTGTCATTGCACAGGACTGTTCCTGACCTGTACAGCTTCATAAAAATCGCTGTGGGTAGCAATTTGCTCCTGCAGCCAGCTCCATAACCAAAGTGAAATTGCCCTTCTGCTTTCCCCAGTTACAGCCTGCCTTTCCTTGCATCTCTCAGGCTTCAGATTCAGGATGTATCTTCTTCCTTATTTCTCTGTTAATGACCTGCTCTCTTCAGCTTTGAGACTAGAAGCTAGCTTCAGAACTTGAACCTTTTATGCAACTTGTCACTCTAGCAGTTTCAAAAACTGAATCCCTTTCACTTCATTCTCTACAGCCCCCTTTGTGTAGCCACTCCATCTTGTTTACCTTCCTTTTTGTTATGGCTGAGCCCCCATCCCATTCCTCATCTCACTAGAATGTCTCATGTTGCCTTCTGCTCTCCCATCAATGCTTCCATCCCCTGCCATCTAAGCAGTAATAGTCAGTCATGTGTTTTACTGCAGGAAGTGCCCAAGGGGCAGGCAGTTGAAGATATGGTAGGCCGCCCTTTGATGCACGTTTCAGCAGCCAAACAAGCATGTGGAGAAGCTGTTTACTGCGATGACATCCCTCACTATGAGAACGAGCTGTATCTAACGCTGGTGACCAGCACCAAAGCACACGCTAAGATCCTGTAAGTGTTGCTTCTGAGTTTCAGATGTTGGAAGCATCCAGTGCCTGGTGGTTTAGGAAACATTGACCTGTCAAGTTGTGGGTGAGGGAAGGATTTTTGCATTAGTGGGAACTCCAGCTCATTGCACATTGTTACATGACACAGACATGCAAATTTGCATCAGTGGAAATATGAAGAATTAACACCAAACTCAGAGCTTTGTTGAAGTACAAAGCCCTTAGCCTTTGGCAACCTTCTCGCATGTCCCATCTCTAATACTCAAGTATGCAGGATTAAAAAGGAGCAGGTAGGAGAGCACCACAATGTCTGAGGAGATGTCATTTTAATCACTAACCAGAGCGTGCAGCTTGAACGTGCTCTTTCCTATCTGCCTAAAAATTTAGGTTGTAACATGCAGTTCCATCACAGCACTCCTGCTGGTGAGTCAGCTGTGTGTGTTCTGTCTAGTTTTTGCCTTGCATAGTGCTTGCTTCCACTGGCTGTGATCAAACCCTCTGCATAACAGTGGCTTGGCTTTAGCTATTATATGTAGACTTATTTGTACTTGGCTGTAGCAAGGTGGATAGGTCAGTATTTGGAAGCGCAGCTGTTTCTGAAAACATTTTGTTCATGCAGGGCATGACGGATGCATAATTTATAACAATAGTGACTAATCAGCTCTAAAACACCTATCCTGGCAGGTAATGCCATCTACATTCTCATATGAGTTTTAGTGCTGTTATATTATGGGACTGACCACCCCTCGCAATCCCTAATTGTGTTTACATTGTGGTGGCTCTGCAGGCTCTCATCTGCCCTCAATTTCTTTGACATGGGACACTCGTGTCATCCTCAACAACCTTGCAATGGGCTGTTCCTTCCTTAGGCAATGCTTCCTGCCTATTTAGACTTCCTGTCCAGAGGTTTCCCGCAGTGATCTAACACAGGACGGGCAGCGTGGTGGTCATGGATGCACAAATGTAGTCGTTGACTCCCAGGTTATGAAAGAAATTGCTCTGTCATTGTAGTTAAATCTTAGGTGTTGCGACATGGTCATTGATGTGTGCTGCAAATGCATAAGCATTGTTACTGCTACCAGGGCAGATGTGGCAATAAAGAAAGCATCAGATCTATGCCTGTGATCACAACGTTCGGTATTCTCTAGAGGCTGCTGTACACATTCTCTTGCATTTGCGTTGCACACTCACATTTCAAGCTGTGAGCCTGTTTTGTTCTGTAGAGGAAGTAGTAGAATATTTAGTATTATCTATTAGTAATATCTATTAGTAGAATAGACAGAAGTATCTCAGCCTGTGATTTTTGTTGGTCAAAATACCGGCTCTGAAAACTTCCACTTCACCTGAGTCAGATTTTGACCACCGAGTGTAAATTAGAAGTCATCTGCCTCTGTATTTCTAGCTAAGGGAAACCGTCAGGGGATTGTTTCTGAGGCATTACTGCAGAAGCACGGGAAAGTGAACTTTCCAAAGAAAAATAGCATTGTCTTCAGTTCCTGCTGTCTAAGAGTTCATGTGGGAAAGTTCATTCATACATTTAATGTCTTTTTAAAAAAGTCTGTAGCTCGCTGGGATACATAAACAGCTACTTTCAGGCACAGTTTGTTTCAGAGTTTCAGGAATCTAAACAGGCATGCTGAAAAAATTGCAGCAATTTACAGAAGACAATAAATCATTCAGTTAACAGAAACAAAGCCACAGCTTTTCTATTTGCAACAGTTCCCTTGTAAAGCAAGCCAATTACGTAGCCAATGTACAAAATATTGCAAAAGGAGCTTGAAAGTCTTTTGTAATACATTTTTTATGAAGTGCTCCATATAAAAATTAAATTATATTCCACTTCTCTAGTTACTTTTTGTTCTGTTTGTCACTTAGTTTTAAATCTGTATATGATTCAAGCAGACAAGCATTTTGGTTAGATACCTCTTTTGCTGATTACCGAAGAAAGGCTTCCACGAAGCTTTTTGTCTTTTGGAGCGTCGTTTCTTTTGCATCCTTTTAAATACCCTGCAGCTTCCTTGTGATTGATACTCACCAACTTCTCCCTGACTCACAGCTGCATTTTTCTCTAGAGGTGAACCCATAGTAGATGATATGTGTCTGCAGTAAAATTTCATGTTTATCAATAGACAGGGAGGAATCTTGTCTTCACAGAATCATGGCAGCAAAGACGACAATGGAGGCATACCATCACTAACACCAATCTGTCTTTGGTAAAGGGCTTCAAGGGGTCTTTAGTACACATGGTGATTGGATCAAGTTCAGATATGTCTTAGGGAAAAGATGTATGATACAGTATAGTCCAAAGAAGCAGACTGGTGATCAGACTCACAGTCAGGATTCAGATTATCATATAGATCCCAAACGATTTTAGTCTAAGATGTTGCCCTTTCTGCCTTGGTCTCACATGATATTCATATGACAGACTCCTCTTTTGCATAGCCAGACTTCAGGGAATCAAGCTTGAAAATGTATTGGTATCTCATAAGTGCTGACAAAAAGAAAAACAAGAATTAATAACACTGCCTTTTCTCCTTTCTTTAGTTCCGTAGATGCATCTGAAGCCCAGAGTGTTCCTGGGTTTGTGTGTTTTGTCTCCGCCAAGGATGTTCCTGGCAGTAACATCACTGGCATCGCTAATGATGAGACTGTCTTTGCTGAGGACGTGGTATGTGGTTAAAAATAGCCTTTTTTAATCACACTGCTCAGGAGATAAGATTTCTCACGTTGTCCAGTGAAGTCCTCTACCTTATACAGAGACATATCCTAGATGCATGGGAGTCAACAGAAATCTTGGTGCCAAATTCAATAAGGCCTGAGTCTCTCTGCCCTCTGCCCCTCTCCTCTGTGTTATCTGCACCATTCTCCTCTAAGCTGCAGGCCACTAGGGCAGGCTCACTCACTAAGTTACTGTCCAAAGTTGGTTGTGATCATTTTCCCTTGGCTGGTTTTAAATAGACCAGTCTGAACAAACTAATAAAAAACTGCATGAAAGGAATAGATGAAGAGAATTATCATGAACCTTTCGGTGACTGCATATATACACATGAAATGATGGTGAGTCCTAATCTTGCCTGTAGGTCACTTGTGTTGGTCATATCATCGGTGCAGTTCTTGCAGACACACAAGAACATTCCAGAAGAGCTGCTAAAGCTGTGAAGATTAAGTATGAAGAACTCAAACCTATTGTCACAATTCAGGTAAGATGGCTCAGATCTCCTCCTGCAGTTAGCTTGGGACCCCCTGATGTCTAGTTAACTTCTATTCTTACACGTGGTTATTTAGCTCTACATTTTGTTAGTCTTTGTGGGGGCAGCAGGATATGGATAGAAGGAATAATTTGTATGTTTAAATATAAAGAGGACACACCTTTGACGTGGTACTGATTGGGAGTACATTAACTTATTCTGTGCTATTTAAAGCTAAAACTAAATCAAACTCTGGTAGATGCATTGTGTTCAGCACAAATTTGTTTAAATGAACAAGGTTACTGTCAGTTACATTCTTACCCACATGTGCTTGCTTTCAATATTCTCTGCTATGACTCTGCTGGCTTCATTGGTGTTCATTCATTCTTCCTTCTCTGATTTATAACACTCAATAACAGAGTGTGAAATCGTCTCTTCTAGCTCTGTCACTGCACTAATTCTCTGAGATTTCTGCAGACCACTTGTCTACTTGTCTAAGCTGATGAAATGAATTTTCAGAGTTCACTCTCCACTGTGAACATCTCCACTGACTCCACGGACACAGCCCTTAAGTGGCTTTTCTCAAAGCTGAAGAAATTAATGTCAACAATTTGTGATCATTTCATGCTTTTTTTTTTAACTAGAAGGCTTATTGGTAAGATATCCTTATGTGACAGTAAAAGCAAATGGTAATATCTAATACAGCATTCATATCTAGAAATGAGAAAAAAAAAAAGTATGAAGCCATTCCTATTGGGGAGAAATTAGAAACATGGGAGTCTAACTAATTTTTTTTAATAGTCAGTATTTCGTACCATGTGTTTTGTAATGTGAATTTTATTCATGCAAATACAAAGAGTCTGTGCATCATCTAGTGCAGACATTGGTACTGCCATCTGTGGACAGAGGTTTTGATTTGTTTGTGTGATTTGTGTGCTCACAAACAACATGTGAGAACTTTTCTAAGGCTTCTAGTTGTTTGTTCAACCAGGGAAGATGAGAGTGGAGCCAAAAACGTGCTGATTTTTTGTTGTTGTTTTTTGATCATTCTTTTTTTTTTTCGTTATGGAAAGCTTCAGTTTTGGCAAAAGTACAATGCATTTGTAGAACTTCCTCAAGAAAGATTATTGTATATTAGCTCAGAAGTGAAATATATCTGCAGAAGTTCTCATCCTGTTGGAGAGATTTAGTTTTCTCCTTCTGTCTCTTTTTTTCTCTTTTTTGTTTTCTTTTCCCTTTTCCCCTCTTCTGGACCACAGACTATAGTTAACATAAGTTGTAAGTTGTAGCTCTGGTGGCTAAAGACCTTGAGGTTCTGGGTCCATAATGTAAAATGGGTCACAAGGAGCAATCTAAGATTGTCCAATTATGGTGTTTATTGTGAAATTGCTGTGTTGCCAAAAACTATTTTGTACTGCTTTAAGTCAAGTCACTTGGCTATTATCATAGTTAGTATCTGATAAGTTCTTGAAATTTCACTGTCATTTTGTTTCCTAGGAAGCTATTGAGAAACAATCCTTTCTTAAGTCTATAAAAAGGATTAATAAAGGAGATGTGAAGAAAGGATTTGAAGAATCTGATCACATTTTGGAAGGTGAGAATAAGCATTAATACTTCTTTTAAAATAGGATCGTTTGTGACAAAAGAAGTCAAGCTGTCAGCCTCCTTTTTATGCCTATGATACTGAACTCATGAAAGTCAGGCTTGCAGGGCTAAATTAATTTCATATTAAGTTTCAACTAGCTGTTTATATACAAATAGCTTGTGAAAGATTTAATTTCAGTTTCAGACAGACCTGAATGCTCCTAACTGTGCTCCTGTAAACACTCTCTTCCAATGTAAGGACACGTTTTTCTTAAACATTCTACAAAGTGATTTTTTTTTTTTCCTGAAACATATCCATATAGGAGCTTTTCCTTGTCCAGACATAGTCTGGGCTGAATCTTACAGACAATCAATTTCCTTTAACCTGGTATATGACTGTGTCTTATGAAAACGGGACATATGTGCGTCTGAAAACCTAATCCCCCAACATTGGTGGCTGTAGGTATGTATTATGAAGAACATGGCACTGCCCTGTAACACTTTCTCAACATTGATTGTTGGTCTGTCTTTGAGGATGGGGTTTTTTTGATGTGCTTCTTGGTTTCATTCAGTTGGAGTCTGCCAAGCAGGTTGTAGAGACACGGGTAAACATAGCAGTTATCAACAACTGTTCAAAACCTCTATGAGTTAGGAGGGGAGAGTGCCAGAGCTGTGAACTGGAATACTCTGTCAGACCCGTGTCATGGCTTGGTGTGTGTGTCACCGCTCAATAGCTCCTGAAGGGAAGACTCCCAGGCATCAGACCTTTGGAGAACTATGTATTTACCGATAAGAGAGTGTTGTATCCTTCTTACAGATCTGAGAGGGAAGTTAAATCAGTTACAGACACAAAGCCTGGTGTGAAGGGATTATTCTCAAAGATCACTGAGAAGCATGCCCACCCTTACCTCCTCATGGGGGAAGTTGGGAAATATTTAACTGAAACACTCATTTCTAGGTCTGTCATTTGTTGTATTTTGGTACGCATTGCTGAGACTTTCCTCTGCAGTCAGCAATTGGCGCTGGCACTTCAAAGATGTCATAAGCTGTTGTTAACTGTTTTTTTATAGTGTACTGTACTATATAAAATGAAAACACGATACCAGGCAAGGCAGAAATTGTTCTGAGCTAGAAGAATAGGTTATTTAAAAGGCTGCAATACTATGTGAATGCCAGGCCAACCTCCTCGAGGAGACAAGAGAAAGGCCCCTGCTATGTACCAGTGTAGGCGTCGTCTCACTCAAATGGGCATTTCTCACTGGTGTACCTAATGAAGGCAGCTATTTTGTTGCTGCTGATTTGAATAAAAGGAAGGGAGGAACAGGATTTTGAGAACTGCTCTGAATGTTAATTTTCATGGCAGCTGAATTAGACCATGACCATGGCTGAGAAAGGAGGTTGATTCTGACATTTAATAGTGTGTGGCATGACTGGAAATTGTACCTTCAGCACTACCAGGTAAGATGTGCTGGGAAGGAGCCACATGCAGTGACAGAGACTTGATTCCCAGTTAGATCTTCTTAAGGCATTTTGGGTTTCTATTTTTGTTCCGCTGTTTCAAAGTCTGTAACCTTGTATTTGATCTGCTCAACCAGACTATACTCAATTTATTTCTATCCTTCATCTCAGTGGTGTTATCAGGGCGGTGTGAAAGGCACCAAACGCTGCATCTTAAGGGATGCTGGGTCAATGGCATGGTGTGCAGACTTATTTTTGAAATGCTAGCCACTTGTGTTTTGGACTGAAGATTTCTAGAAAGTGGAGGGGAGGCATGTCTGTGGTTTTTGTTTTGGTTTTGTTTTGGTGTGGTGGTGGTGTGGTGGGGGTTTTTTGTGTGGTTTGTTTTTTTGTTTGTTTGGTTTTTTTAATGTCAAACCAGAAGTGTCAATTTTAGAGCTAGGGATATCCAGTGCTGGGCAGTGGAAAGGGCTGTCATTTAACACCTGTCAAAAGGGCAGTAGCTTGCAGGCAGCACGTGATGGGAGACACCTTATAATACCAAGGACACCCTGTCTTTGGGACATTTCTTTCAATTTTCTAGGAGAGATGTACCTCGGTGGGCAGGAGCATTTCTATCTGGAAACTCACTGTACTGTGGCTGTGCCAAAGGGTGAAGAGGGTGAGATGGAACTGTTTGTGTCAACCCAAAACCTAATGAAGACACAGGTACTGTCTTTTAGGTAGCAAGTGGATAAGACATTTGTTTCTCAGTTTCAGACTAGATAAATGATTGTTTTATAGTTGGTCCTATCCTGTCTGAATAAAAAACTCACATAGGCTTAGAGTTGGGTATGGGATCTAAAGTCCATATACATCCTACTGATGTCTTGAATCCGCTTCTGGGTGACAGAGACATTTCTGTTGGCAGCACATCTTTGTCATCAGAAGTTACATGCTGAAGACTTTCTGGAGAGGATGCCAGCCAGTCAGTAGGCATGGCTGTTGAATGACATGTCCAAAAGAGAGGTGGTGTAAACACTGACTATATATACCAGCTCTGCCAAGTTGTGAGGTAGGCTACTGGCATTACGGTGTGTCTTTGGCCTGTTTACTGACTCACCAAGACTGGCCAAAGGTCTCATAATAGAGTGAGGAGAATGGACAGAGTGGTATGGATGTCAAACCCTATACTAAATAAGACCTATGCCTTGGTAACCTCATCTCATGCCATTCTCTTCCTGAATCTGGTGCTGTCTGCTGAAGTACTATGTGCCTTTCCACCTCAGAGATGAAATACCAGGCTTATCGGTTCCAGTTGCATCAAATCCAATTGCAGGACCAATAGGACCTGCAATGTAACAGAGTATTTACACTGTTGCAGTGGTTGCAGAAAGGCAACGTGTTGGTATTTAGTTCTGAACACCATCTCAGCTCTGTACAGGTTCTGCTGTTCTGTTTTTCTTTAGGAGTTTACTGCTAATGCATTGGGAATCCCTTCAAATCGGATTGTGGTTCGAGTGAAAAGAATGGGAGGAGGATTTGGAGGAAAAGAGACTAGGAATACTATTTTGACAACTGCAGTGGCTGTCGCAGCCTTCAAGTAAGTTTGAGTGTGGGGAAGAGGGCTTTTTCCTTTCAGGCTGTCCTAGCCTCCCTCTTTCTGGAGCCCCATTTGCACTGGAACACTTCCAAGACTCTTCATGTCTTGTTTCTGTACAGCTTATAGCAAGCCTGGGGTGTCCCAAAGGAGGTGTCTAATGGGTTCTTAGCTGGTAGGAGGAACTGAAACTGCTCAGAGGGGCTAAGCTTATGTGGGAAAGTCAGCTTTTAAGAGGAAAGGGGGAAACCTCTTCTTCTGCTGTTCCTTTGGTGCTCTCTGAAAACTCTTGTATTTCAAATTATCTGCCTCTCCCTTTCACCCCAAACCCTTTAAAAATCCAGCACTAACCATGCTTGGGTTTTTTTGTATAATAGAGGTATGAGAGTCTCTTCCTTGCTCAAAACTCGACTATGCCAGCCTTGCACCACTGTTTCTCTGCTCTTCTGCAAACTTTCACTTTGGATTTTTCCCTAGGAAGAATGGCAGGCCTTTGGACAGAAACCCACACTTTTCAAACCCCTAAAAGCTCGGGGAATGAACCTAGGCTGTTTTTGTGAAGCATAGATTGGAAATGTGCTTCTGGTTTCTGGAGTTTTGATATGGGCTCATCTTTAACACTGCAAGTTTCTGTGGTTGTGAGTGATTATGGCCTCTGAGATGACATTTGTGCAGTGTGTGTAACACTGCCCTTTCCAATCCTGCCCTTGTAGGTGAGGATGCGCCCTGCTGGCAATGGTAGATGGATTTTGCAACACAGCAGCAATTTGATAAAATATCTTTGGAAAAGAATAGTCAAAATGAAGCTCCTGTACTTAAATCAGCTTTATTTTTCTTGTTCTGAGCAAACCACCTGTTTTCTGTAATTAATCAGTAATACATGTACATTTTTTTCTTTCCTTTATGCCTGCCAGCCAAACCACTGTTTTATATCCCAGGGGTTATGAAATAACATCTATGGCATTCCCTAGATATTTTTACAACCTGAAAAGAGATACTGGGAAGGCAGGAGTGTTAGAAAATGAAGAGCAACTCCTCTCCTCCTTGTTTTCCTCCTTGGAAAATAAATACGCAAATAAAAAAAGATCAAATTTGAGGCTAGTTAGTACTTTAAGTAGCGTTATTATATAATTCATATGGCATTCTCTCTTGCAAAGCTAAGAGAGTGCTTTGAGAAATAGTCTGGAAAACAGTGATTGCTCAGTTATTAGCATCTCTTTCTGTAAGAAACTATCCTTCTTTCTAATATAAGAGTCTCCGCAAGAGTTTTCATGAACAGGTCCCAAATTCTAAGATCTTAATTTTTTTTTTTTACTCAATCTTGCCATTTTCTTGAAAGGAAGATACGTAAACCAAGCAGTTTACCCCTAACTCCCCATTGCCACTCTGCAAAGACAATGCTTACCAAACAGAGGGGAGTCTTGCTCTGTAGGAACTGTATTGTGCATTTCAGGCTTTGCCTGATAAATGTATCCTCTAACAGAACTGGCCGCCCAGTAAGGTGCATGCTGGATCGAGATGAGGACATGCTGATAAGTGGTGGGAGACATCCCTTCCTGGGGAGGTACAAGGTATGCATACATATGAAATGAATGCATGTTGTTTCAATGTTGTCACCTGAAACATCAGGGAGTAGTAAGATACTCTGAAAAAATTTCTGCTCTGGTTGTTTCACTGCTGATCTCCACTGTTGCAAATGGATCAGGTCAGCTGGGTTATAGCATTTTTCCTGCTAGAGTCCTGTGGAAGTTCTTTTGGCTCAGATGGTTCCCTTTTTGTGACCTCAGCATAAATACTTCCTTCTTCCTTGCAACCAAGACTTTGCCCCTGTTGACAATCACATTGCTCTTAGGCACTCCCCCATTTTTAGCAGTATTGTACTACTGTTTGTTTTGTTAACTTCCTTTCCTCTTTAATCTCCATTCAACTGCTTCTGATTTTCAAAGCAAAAACCTGTTAAGGAAGGTGTGGCTGTGACAAGTGGCCAGCAATTATTTTAGAAGAGTTCTCTGGAGCAAGATAAAGATGCACACATGGACCCTGTACTGGGAAGCTTCCTCAGTTGCTGCCTGTGCTTGCCTATGCTGCAGCAGAGGACAGTCAGCCTTTTGTCTGTATGAGGTCTATTCAGTTTTTGGAGGGAAGCATGAAACGGAACATTTTGTAGAAAACCGATTACAGAGGAGACTCTCTTGACAGGTTGGTTTCATGAAGAATGGGAAAGTCAAGAGTCTGGAGGTGTCATACTACAGCAATGGGGGCAACTCTGTAGACCTCTCTTACGGTGTAAGTAAAATTTTCTGATGGCTCACTGGGCAGAAGACATTTCCCTGTGCAGCCTTTTGCTCTGACTTCAGAGAGTTGTTGTCTGCAGCATTGTTTGCACATCCTGCTTCTCTGACATGACTGAAAACAGACCTTGATGGGTTTTTGGAGCTTCTATAACTGCTCTCTGAGCCAACTGACCTGCCTTGGCATGTGCCACATAACTCTTACTGATGCTGTAATAACTTGGATTAGGCAAAAGGGTCAAGAAAGTTTGCTTTGCATTACAGAGGGCTGTGATGGGAAACTTCTTGCACAATGCAAGATGACTGATAGTTCCCCAGCTTTGGGGAAAGCTATCCCCAAAGCTTGAATAGGCTGATCAGGGCAGAGTGTCTAAATCAACAAGCTTGTTAAGGACTGGCTAAAGCTAACATTGGGTTCACAAGCACTAAGGGCAAGAATGGCCCTGAGTTCTGAGTTTGAGAATTTTTGTGCTGATGAGCAAAAAACTCTCCTTTTCTGTCGTTTGAGTGACCAACCCAATAGCCTAGTGTCGGTCATGTTTATTCTAGCTCCCTTTCTCTAGTCCACTGAGTCTTTGAGAATTTTCTGCAAAAATGAATCTGTTTCAGTAGGAGAGAACTGCCAGAGCTCTCTACCAGAGCCACATTCGCAATGTAGTTGGTGCTGTGCAGAGCAGAATGGCAGGCAAGTGTCTTTGTGTAAACTAAGGGCCTGGTTGAGAGTGCATCTATGTGAATTGTCTTTTTGACTGTGTCTGAATCAGGGGCCTGGAAAGCACTCCATGTTGAAATAAGGTTGAGATATGCATAATCTCCTCTCTCTGCTGCTGCTGGAAGGGAAATCTGGGAACACAAGCCAGAAAGAAGCTCTGTCCCTTTCCTGGTTGGGACAGTCAGTGGACGAAGATCTCAAATCTTGCAGTTTAGAGGCAGCTATTGAAAATCTTTAATTCATATAGTTGCCCTTACTGCCATAGCCCAGCTCCTCAGTCACTTGATATCAGCAAGACTTCTTTTCCAGTAACAGATTACTCAGTATAATTAAAAGATGATTCTGGTTCTTCCAGGTGGGTGATGGCATTTAGTAGCGTTTTGGCTCAGCATGAGCCTAGGGCCAACAAAGGACTTTGAAGCTCAATCTGTCCCAGGGTCATAAGTGTCAACAGAGAAGTGTGCTTATTGTTCTGTCCTTCAGGAGGATACTGCTTGACACTCCATTGCAAATGGGAAGGAATACTGGCTGCACCTCAGTGCTCATCCAGCTGTGTTGGCTGCAGAACTGCAGGTTGCAAGAGAAAGTGCTGGTTGTTGTAAATTAGCTTCAGAGCTTTCCAGTCTGGCTTTGGCAGCTAGTGAGAAGTCTGACATGTGATTTGTGTAAAATGTGTCCACCCCGACTCCTTCTCTTCACCAGGTTATGGACAGAGCCCTGTTACATTTGGATAACTCCTACAACATCCCCAATGTCAGCAGTGTGGGCATTGTTTGCAAGACCAACTTGTCTTCCAACACAGCCTTCCGTGGCTTTGGAGGGCCCCAAGGAATGATGATTGCTGAGTGCTGGATGAGCGACCTTGCTCGGAAGTGTGGCCTGCCACCTGAGGAGGTACAGATCCACTGACACATTTCAGGGCAGTGCTGCCTTTGAACAAGGTCTGAGAACTGGACGTAACAATAGAAAATTATTAAGCATAAGAACTGTTGCTCCATTTTTGCTAAGCCCTTAGCAGGATCTTAAACTTTCTGTATGGCAGCCACATTATAGCATGGATTATCTCCCACTTCATTAAATTCCCTCAGTAGCCTCCGTTGTGTAACACCTGCTTTAAGGATAGATATTCAAAAAACAGTCCAAAGGAACTAGGTACCTTAATCTTACTAACAATGTGTTTAAGTCCCAATCTCTCTGGAAAATTCCCAGCCTTAATGTCTTAGTCCCTATTTTCCTATAAACAGATACATGTCTGTTAATTCTATCGTTCTGTAGAGTGAGCAGAAGAGTAAAACCAGGAACCAACATGCTTTTGATGACATCCATTAAAAAAAAATAGTCAGAAGAATTAAACTTGACATGTCCTTTATATGTCTATTTGGGAAGGTGCGGAAGCTCAACCTTTACCATGAAGGAGACCTGACTCATTTTAACCAAAAGCTGGAGGGATTTACTCTACGAAGATGCTGGGATGAATGTTTGTCAAGCTCTAGCTATCATGCCAGGAAGAAACTAATTGAAGAATTCAACAAGTAGGTGTTCTGGAGCTGTCTTGTTACTGGGTGCACGTGTTGCCTACTAACTTCTGAAGTTCTCTTGGCAACATGAGTGATGTGAAGTCAGGCCTTATATTTGCAGAGTGACTTCTAAAAATGTCTCTCTTTGAAATTTCTTCATGCTCACTGTGGGAAGAAACCTCTATCAGTGAGCTGGTAGCTTAAATAAGGCAAGAATCAGATATAGCATGACATGATTTTGTAAGGGAAATGTGGCAAAGCAGAGGGGGTCTGTTAAGTCCAGCTAGGCTTTTCAAATGGCTATGAAGGAAATTTGTTTAGGCTTTCCACTGGCTTATAGTCGTTTTTAGTTGGCTTGTATATACAACTGAATAGTTAATAGTCCAGACAATTGCTTCTATGATGCCTGGGGGATCATCTTGAGTTGGGATTTCTTCTTGTTGGGACCCATAAACAAAGGCAGTCTTTCATAAAAATTACTGATTAACTCAGTCCATATTGCATTCAAGTATTTCATTTCTGCTTTGATACCCAAGCTATTGGAGGGAAGCATAGTACTGAGTTGCAATGAAAGCCGCATGAGTATATGAATAATGTTCTTTCCTTGCAGGCAGAATCGCTGGAAGAAGAGAGGGATGTGCATCATTCCTACCAAATTTGGCATCAGTTTCACTATCCCATTTCTGAACCAGGTCTGTAAGTGTCATTCATCTTTTCAGTAGAGAAGCTAGATTTATGCTGCCTCTCCGAGGCCCTCCTCCATTTGTACCAAACTGGAGCTTTTCCGAGAAGTAGTAAATTAGTTAAGAAAGAGCACGCATTTTTCAAACCAAAATGAGCAATGCAACAGTTACCAGCTTGTACTGTCCAAAAGACACCACAGTGCAGCTATGTTTCCACCAAAGAACAACACTGGTCTAGTTCCAAATTAATTGTCTCTGTAGCTTGTAGCTGAAATCTGCTAAGTACTTCACTAGTTCGTTTATGATGACTCTTGGATTAATGTGCTCTTTTATAGGCTGGAGCTCTGGTCCATGTGTATACAGATGGCTCTGTGTTGCTCACACATGGGGGCACTGAGATGGGTCAAGGACTTCACACCAAAATGATTCAGGTAATAATGAGTTGGGACTTAACTGAATAAGATGTGTTTTCAGGAAAATTATACTCACTCTGTAGTACTGCCTCAGAGAGCTTGACACTTCCTCTGTGTGCATGCGTAGGGTAACAAATCACGACTAATTCCTCTTAATTGTTTCATCAGCAGTGCTAGATTTCCAGAGTATTACCACAACTGAGTAGGAGAATTAGATTCTTCATCATCTTACGTCTTCTTATGTAGATAATGCAGGTTATGCTTACAATCTTAACTTGTCTGGCAATTTCGTTTCATCCCATAAGACTACAGTTTACATATATTTTATACAAAAATTAATTGTATTGCAAATGTATTTATCTGCATATGCTAACGCCTATGTAGTTATAAAGGCCTAAGGGAGCAACATTGCTTTGGCAGGGAAATGAAAGAGAAATCTAAAAGGACTCTTTATTCTCTGATTTTAATTGTTGAGAGAAGAATTTAGTCTCACGATAGCGAAGTGAATGTCTGTGAGTGTGGCAAAAGTGCACATGTATGTGCTCACACACATTCAGTGTGTGATGGGCAAACCTAACCATGTTCTGGTTAGCTCTCAGTCACCAAATCAACTGAATCTTCAAGAAAAATGAAATTTAGGATGGGAGAGGGTAGAGGTTGCAGTGTGGATCCTAACAGTGTAAGCAACGAATGATAATGCTCATGTATAAGAAGAGCTGCTTACCAATTGTTTACTTTTGCTCTGCAGGTTGCTAGCAGGTCACTGGGAATCCCCACCTCCAAAATTTACATCAGTGAGACCAGCACAAACACTGTCCCAAACACCTCCCCGACAGCTGCATCTGTTAGTGCGGACATCAATGGAATGGCCATCCATGTACGGAAACTGAGTTATTTAAACTAGCGGGTTATAAGCTAGGACTCCAGAACATGAAAAGTTGATGTGTATTTATCTATTGCTTAAGGAAAACATAACCATCAAAAGGCAATTCCAGGCAACTAGGGATAACTTGTAACTTCTTTACCTGCTGTAACTGCCGGTGGTGTTAGATGATGAATGACTGTATTTTTTTTTTCCAAGTTGTTCGAAAGTCTCCTTCGGTCCTTTTGTAGTTCTAAAATGGATTGTCTGTGATTACTCAAAATGAACAGAACAAAGCATCCATTTAAATAGCTAGCTTCCAGTAATTAATGCAGCCTTATCTATAACAAATATATTGTGCTGCAGATATTAGTAGCAGATGGTTTGTGGGCTGTGCTCCAGAACCAAAGACCTCTAAATGTCGATACACTCAAAGCAGACATCCTTCTGCAGCAATGGTGTAGTCACGACTGTCTCTGACATGGTAAAGTTACCAATGCATATATTCGCAGGGTATGTGACTTTTCCATTGAAAAGAGGAATTTAGTACTGGTCATTCTCAGATTTAAAGAAAAGGGGAATTGTAACCTATAAAGTAAAATCATCAGGCTGTTTTTATTCTATGCACAGCTTGTCCGAGTAGATTGAATTTTGGCAAGAATGGGTTTTTTTAGTGTTATAGGATCATCTTGCTAGATATGCTAAGATGTCCTGCTATGACTTGGTACAGATAAAGTAACTGTATAAATGGGTGGACTTCTGATATTTTGTGTCATGGCCTGGAAAGTTCTGTGCTGTATTTGGGATTCCCTTTTGCTATCAGCACATCCAATCTGCTTTGAAATCCTTTTCAGTCAACCTTTCTTCCTATATAGCAAAACATCTGTTAGTGAACTTTGTTCCTTTTTATGAGATGCCAAAGTCCTAACGACAATACTGATTTCAACAGAAGGTTCTTTGAAACTCTTATAGGGCTCTTAGTACTATAAGCTGACTTTTCAAATCTTAAAATACTGCTATTCTCTCTGTTTCTAGAATGCGTGTCAGACTATCTTAAAAAGACTTGAGCCGATCAAACAGTCTAATCCCAAAGGATCCTGGGAAGACTGGGTAAGCTGTTTGTTACCTGTTGTGAGACAAATGGGCATTGTCAGAGATTGTGTTAATTGGCAAACCCTGTATGCAGGTATATCCTCCAGGCCTTCTGCATCTCGCTCGCAAAGATCTGAGCAAAGACAGTGAAACAGAAACCTGGCAAGGGAAGTAACCGAAGCTTGCAAGAGGTCATCCCAAAACCTCAGTTATGACTTTAATACTGAGATTTTTCCAGATCCTGAGGTCTGCCTATGACAAACTTGACCAAATAAAAATCTTGAGTGGTTGCATATATCATTCTAGTCAGGCTACAGTCTTGGACAGGAAGAAACCTGATTTGTAGTGAAGGGATTCTGTGACAAAGATGACTCTTTGTTGAGCTGCCATCCACCTCCTGAAGTGCTTCTTGGCTGTATTATCTCTGTACCCTCAATAATAAGAGATTGGTGTGCTGTAAGGCTGTCGACCACTTTCAGATCCAAGCTCTTCTTTTCATGGGAGGAGCTTTGACTTTGTGATTTGAAAGTCAGGATAGGATTTCCCCTGGCCTTACTGAAGTCAAGATGACTGTCAGTTTAACCTTTGTCTCTGAGGTTGAAAGTCTAACCTGCAGCTGAGAGCTGAACAAACAAGAGCAAGTCTTATCCCTCTGCTAATGGGCAAGTTCTGCCCTTGGTAGCTGCTGACCAGGCTATTTGGGGAAGCAGCTGCATCGTGATGTTTCCCTTGGCACTGCTGGCGCTGGGTAGCGTGACAGCTGTCTGTCACTGGACACCTTCTATTCATGTTCTGCTGGAAATGTGTTTGGGGTAGCTATTTTGCAGGCATTGGTTGGACAATTACTGTTTTCAAACTTTTGTTCACTTTACCAGATTAAAGCTGCCTATGAGAACTGTATTAGCCTGTCGGCCACGGGGTTTTATAGGTGAGTGAATATTCACACGGCAGAGGCACAGGTCTTACTCGATTGCATTCAGGGAAATTCTGGGAGGATTTACAGTCCCTATCCTCTTGTCACTGCTCTAACTTAGGGCTGCATTTCCTTTCCTACCTAGAAACGTTGAGCCTGAGGTTAGCAGTCTCCTGGCTGGGCAGAATCAGTTCTTGATGGAGCACAGCTTTTGGGGCCAAGTGCAGATCTCATATAAATCTGAAGTAGATCTAACTTCACTCTAGCTGACCTAGGTCTGAGGAGGCATAAATGAAATCAGAGCTTTGCCTGGGGCTCTTCTCTGTGTCAACCTCGTGACTTAGTGTTGTACTAGAACCATCAGGCAGGGGAAAACCGGGCAGGGGCTGTCCTTGAGGACAAAGCTCCTCATGGCAATTGGCTGGAGCAGTATCCTGGCTTGTGGCATGAGCAACTTACCAGTGTTTTTTAAAATGTCATTCTTCCACTTTCAACTCTTGCTGATTCCTGTGCAGTTCTGAAAAGAGGCACTTTTCTTAGTCAGCTTTACTGCTGGAGGAAAACAGAGATCCATCATCTTTGAGGCAGAGAGGTTGACATAAAAAACTAAACACAGTGCTGAGAAGAGCCTATTTAGGACTAAAATACAATATGAGCTCATTTCTGTTGCATCTCTGAAATGTGTTTTTCTCTTAACCAAGGGACTGTTAGTATTTTCATGAACCAGTTTTCAGATAAAGTATAAGTAGCCAGATACAAATTTCGCCACGAACTATGCTTAAAATCAGTTCTTAGCTTAATCCAGTTTCTGGTTCAACTTGATTCATGTCTGAAATCTAATGACCTCCAAGAAATGTTCAACTGCACATTAAAAGCAAAAGATTTGCTACTGGCTTGGTGGGAATGAGTTCATAATAGTCATCACAAGCTCTGAGATTTGTGGGAAAATACAGATGGCTACAATTGTTTGATAATTTCAGTCAGGTTTTAAAATACAGAGCAGCTTTAGCAGATTTCTATTTATAGTTGTTTATGCTTTTCATTTCTGCATGGGCTTGACGGAAGGGATGAAACAGAAGTGAATAAGGGTTTTGATAAGTCGCAATGTGTGTGTATGCATTTTGACTGTTCATGGAATGAAATGTGGGTTTGTTTTTCTTTGTATTAAGAATTCCTGACCTTGGCTACAACTTTGAAAAGAATGAAGGGAAACCATTCTGCTACTTCAGTTACGGCGTTGCTTGCTCCGAGGTTGAGATAGATTGCCTGACAGGTGACCACAAGGTGAGGGGGTCAGCAGTGAAATAGCCCTCTGTGTTTAGGTGAAGGAAACATTCACAGGGAGTTAGAACAAACACTGGGTGTCAGCCTGTTCCTAGCTCTGTCATTGGTCTGGTCTGACCTTCAGTAAATTTCTTAACTCCTCTGTTCCACAGTGCAACAATCCGTAAAGTATAATAAAATGATAATTATCTACCCTGGGGGGATATTAGGAGGCTTAATGAATGATTGCAAAAGTTATTGGATTTGCTTAAGTAAGAGATAGCCGCACTGTGTTAGCACAAAAGAACAGAAACATACTGGAATTGAGTTAATCATTAGTTAATAGCACTGAAAACTTTTAGCAAGAAAGAAAAAAGAAAAAAAAAAATCATCAGAATCTGACCTAGTTGGTTATGCTTAGGTACAAAGCACTGACGCTAGCAGCTTGGAACTAATATAAATTGGGTCCATTGGATCTCTGGGGAAAACTGCAGTGAATTCCTTTGATTGACTTTAGGAATGAACTCAGATTAAAAGTCAGCATGAAGAGTTGAGCTGAGATAGATTGTTGAACACTGGCCAAGTGTGGGTTGTAGTTCGATACATTACTCCTCCTCATACAAGACCATGGTGTACCAGTTTCAGTGGTCTGTGCTGATCTATTATTTATTTCTGCCTTTTAGAACATTCGCACAGACATTGTTATGGATGTCGGTACCAGTCTGAACCCAGCCATAGATATAGGACAGGTAAGTGAAATAGTGTTGCCATTTCCACCATGTTAAAGTGATCACACTACTCTCAGGCTTTTCTAGATGAGCCATTATCCCTCTCCAGGTTGTGCCTTTGCAAACAGAGCATTTTAAACTTGGGTATCTTGTGGGGCATTTTAAGCTCGCTATGAAAACCAGTTTGATCTACACTTAACTATGCAATAGGCACAGAATTATGGAGGGAAATTTCCTGTTGGGATTTTTTTTTTTTGCCTTGGATATTAAGACTAGAGGATATTCTCCAGTTACCACCATACTGATGCTTTTCAGCATCTGCCTTGCCTAAGGAATCAATCCAGGTAATACTGGTATGATGGAATAACCTCATCCCAGGCTTAGTTTCTACAATATGGCATGTAACACTAAATCCCAGACCTGATTTTTATACTCCTATCTGTCAATATCAAGTCCCATTTAATTCAGTGAAAATTCTTCTGTGAATAAAGAATTAGGGTGGTCGATTCTGTCCTCCAGCTACTGCTGTGTAGGGATCTCAACAGGAAGTCGGACCAGTCACTAAGCTTGCAAATTCCTTGGGCAGGGACAAGCTTACTTCCATATTTTGTGCAGTAATAATCACAATGATAGCTCTCAGCAAATAAAGGTAATAAACACAGAGTTGTTTGATAGGCCAAGAGATGAATCGCTAGACATTGCACATGCTTATTTAGCCATCTTAGCTCCCTTGCTAACTCTAGATGTTGATACAGTGTAACTCCAGTGAAACTGCTGCAGGATTTGGGCTTTATGGGAGAGCACGAGTTGCAGAGCTCTGCCATAGTTAAAATAAAACTTCTTGGAAAGCAGCATTTTTTCTGAAAGAGACTTTTTTTTGAAGTGGCCGAGAAGCAGCCGTTCTGTCTTTGCAGCCTGTCAGTTTGCATCTGGGAGTAAAGAGATGGGCTATACAGAGCCTGTCAAAGAGATCTCAATTTCCCATGTCTTTCTGTGAATTGGTGCAGAGGATCTGGGGGCACCGGAGAGAAAGGATGTTGTATGACTACAGGAACACAAGTACACAGAGCTGGGTTAATGAATTTTTGTGCCAAATCTTTACACTGGTCTGCCTGTCAGATCTCCCTGTGGGCACAGAGAGCAGAGCTTCTTCATGTAGGGTTGTTCAAGTGCATCCTCCTCTCATAGCTGCTCTCCTTCTTTTTAAATTTTTTTTGCCCTAAAATTTACAGGAGAAAAATTGTGCAAAGAAGTCTTTAGTACTTGAATGGATATGGGAGTGTTTTTGCAGGTATCCGTGCTGGTGACCTGAGAATATGCAGTACCTTGGAAAGCATTTATACTGAAATAGAAAGTGTAAAATAGTTTGTCTTCAGATATATCATCTTCAGTTCTTTTAGTCGTCTTGTCCTTTGAATTATCAGCAAGTACAACTCATTCAGTGTTAATCTGCCTGCGAAGGAATCAATATTTTGGCATTGATTTCCTGCCCCCCCGCCCCTTGCTTCATCAGAAAATTCCTTTCCTGTGTTTACAGCATGTCTGTTTGGGTGTATTTGTAAATTGCTTCACCTGCCAGGGAAATGCAGACACATCTATATGGGAACACTGGAATTGTGCAAAGGTGCCAAGCTGTACTTGGCAGACGGGACAAGGGTTTAGAGATGAAAAGTGGGAAATTAGTCAGAAGGGGAGGGCTGAAAACTCTGGTGGAAATCATCGCTGTCTGTTCTTGTGCAGGGAAGAACAACAACAACAACAAAAAAGAATGTAACCTTGTGTGGATGTGTTTGTAGATAGAAGGAGCATTTGTTCAAGGCCTTGGGCTCTTCACCATGGAGGAGTTGCGCTATTCTCCTGAAGGGAACTTGTACACTCGAGGGCCTGGGATGTACAAAATCCCAGCGTTTGGAGACATCCCAACAGAATTCTATGTGTCTCTGCTCCGTGACTGTCCAAACAGCAAGGCGGTTTATTCATCCAAGGTATACCTGCGAGATCTGCAGGCCTCTTACTGCTCTATAATTCTGTGAAGCTGAGTGTGATAAAGTAATGATGCATGTGTCTAAGTAGTTAATCTTGTTATGCTGGCTTTATTCTAGACTCAGGATGTTTTCCCTTTCCTTATCAGAAATATGTATACTATCCTTTATAGTTAGGAAGAACTGTAATAACCTGCACGTTGCCACCCTGATTGCCTGTTAGAGAGAACTGAAGTGGTTTTGCTGTGCCAGTTCTGCTGTAACAGAGGCTGACAGCCTCCTGCTGCGTGTCAGCTCCTTGGTTGCCCTTCCCGGGTGCCAGAACCACCACTGTGGATAACATTTCCAGCAGTGTCATTTCCCCAGATCTGATATAGCACGATCTTGTATCAGAGTTTTCATGTTTTGCTTTCTTTACTGTTCCACAGTGCTCATGTCACCCTTAAAGGTCCTTTATTAGTCCATGTGTCCTTCAGCTGTTTCCACTGCAGTCAGTGCTATTCTCTGCAGTTAGCGAGGGCCGCACCAAGCAGGGCTGGATGTACAGCATCAATGAATTTGCTGTACTTACGGTTCAACAGAGCATTTAGAGGGGCCACCCAGCATCCTTATGTATGCCTGGCCTGCTTCCTTACAGTTTCCCATTTCCCCTCCATCCACAGGAACATCTTCATCAATGAGGAGAACTTTTTGAGTGACTAGTGGTGATGACAGAATTAAGAAAAAAGGGGCTGGCAGGGACCTCAGTGCTAGATGATACTTGTGTAATCCCTGAGGTTAGTTTGCAAGGTCCTCCAGCGATGGAGCATCATGCTCTCTGCCCAGACAACTCACCACTGCCTTATCTGAATTCCCTTGGCTGCAATTTTAGCACCAAAAGGTTGTGGGAATGAGTTAGTCCCTTTTTCCTTCATAACAGCCTTGCTGTGTTAGAAAGCTTGTGTTTTCCTACTGTCCTTTTTTAAATGGACTGGGGATTGTTTTAGCTCAATCTTTCCTCACTGATCACATCTGGTAGACTGAGGTGCACATCTGGAAGGCAAGGGGCTGTTTTGGCTTGGCCTTTCCTTCCTGATCACATCTGGGAGAAGTTACAAAGAAGGAATGAGGAATGCGAACCATTCCTGATTGTCACGTAGGGCTTGTGTATCTTTCTGCTAGCCTCAGTAGTCTTTCCAGGGCCGAGACTGTTTTGGGCTGCAGCCTCACTCTTGCTTGTGCTCTGTCTAGGCTGTGGGAGAGCCACCTCTGTTCCTGTCTGCCTCAGTGTTTTATGCCATTAAAGATGCCATCTACTCGGCGAGGAAGGACTCTGGCCTGACTGAACCATTCAGGCTGGACAGCCCAGCCACCCCAGAGAGGATCCGCAATGCTTGTGTGGACATCTTCACTAAAATGGTAACAGCTTCTGGTTTCACAGTCTGCTCCCTAGCCAGCCTGCCCCACATGGGGTGTGTGTGCTGGTCACAGTGGCCCAGGTCTGGGATTGGGGCAGGATAGGGAGGCTGTGGCCCTGCTTAAGCAGATGGGTTTTATTTCATGGGTGTTATCCTTCCTTGAACATGCCCCCGAATGAGAGACAAATCCACACACCAGCATTGCTAGGGCTCCCATTGCAGGAAGAACTGCCATTACAGTATCAATGAAGTTGCAGTTCATCCCTCCATCCTCCCAAGTGCCGTCTGTAGAACAAAGGCATTGACTTATCCTGATGCTCCTATCATCTCTTAGGGGATCACCACCACCAACATAACCTGCAGGTCCACTCTGTGATTTAGTTGTGTCGCTCAGGGAGGGAGGGAGAGGAGAGTGTTACTGAAAATGCTCATTTCTCCTGAATGTTATGACCACAGGAGTCTCCTTAGAGGCTGTGGGCTTCATTTGAGGGAGTGCGGGAGTTAACCCTGTCACTGTCTCTTCATGGGCTGCTTCTCTGTTACAGTGTTGTAACAGGGCTGGTAGGAGTGGGTCCCTGCAGAGAGTCCTGCTGATTCCTGTGTGACTCAGAAAAAACAGCTGTCTGGATGCATGTGGGCATCCTCCAGGCTTTTGTCAGCTTGAACCCCACTGTAGTTAACAGCAAAACCTGGCTATCTTAGTCCTTCTCACTTAACACCTGCATCCCTGTCTGGGGGGGTGGACTCGGAAATGGTTTTGAGAATTTGCACAAACTGTTGACCATCAGGCCTTCAGCTAGAGCCAGGCACAGCCTCTAACAAAAGCGTCAGACATCTCTGTGTTTTGCAAGACTGGGATAGGACCTCAGATCTTCAACAGTACAAAGTCGCCCACCTCAAAGGGAGCCTGGTGGAGCATGCCGAACCCAGGCCAGGACCCTCACTTGCTGCTAACATTTTTTTTTTTTTTCTCTTTACAGTGCCCTTCTGCTGAGCCAGGGACCTTTAAGCCATGGTCTGTCCGTGTGTAAAAGGCAAGTTTGAGGAACAAACTCTCCTCATGAAACAGCTTACACCAGAGGGACCACAAGGCAGTAGGACTATAATGAAAAAAAAAAAAAAAATCTGTGTTCATACAGCTCATCCACTGATCCATGGAGCTTTCACATTTAATTATCCAATCATTGTTTTCTCTAGGAGAGGGAATTGCTGCCAGATTATAACTGTGATGTAAATTCAAATGAAAAGTAAGTGGAAGGTGATGTTATCCAGGCGTAATTGAAAAATCTTACAGGTTTCATTTTAAATTGCTGCAAGGATGGGAGACATGCTTATTACCAGCCAATGTGAAATGGCAGGGTGGTTGTTTCTTTTTTTTCTACTATGGGGAAACGATGGATCACCTTGCAATGCTATGCCAAGAAGGACTTAAATACATTGAACCCAGACAAACAGTCCTCTAGCTGAGATGGGGGAAGGCATGAGAGGCACTGAGGGCTGGACCCTGTTGTGTCCCCTCTGCACACACAGCCAGATATACACTCAAGGAAGATGAGGAGTTTTGATGTTAGCTAACAAAGGTGGTCTTACCTGTGTAACAAAAGTAGTTCAGAGGAAAACCCTAAAATGTGACCAATAACTGATTTATCCTAAGTTAAATGAGCATTATTTTGTCTGCACTGGGGCTTTAATGAATTCTTAGTTCGCAGGCTACCTTGTCTTCTCTGATTAAAGATACAAACTAGAGGTACCAAGAGGACTTACAGCAAGATTGCTGCTTCATTTGGTGCAGCCTTTTCCTGCCCCACACCTTCACATCCTTCCCCATCTTTTAAATAGGAAAGGACATCAGAGACCTTGGAGTAACAGAGAAAGTTACTCATCATTGTTCCCAAGGCAATTTATACCAGTCCAGGCAAGGGAGAGGAGGAAGATGGACATAGCTGGGGATTAGTTGGCTCTGAGTGCCCTCTGAGGTCAATCCCTTGCTGTCATGCTATGGCCTTGCCTTCTTTTCAACACAACTCTTAGTTTTGCTGAATGTAAGAGAATGGGTACATTTTGCTACAGGGACTGCTTGTCTGAAAAATGCACTGTGTGATGACCTCATGTCTTCTGGGTTGAATGCATTTTTCATGTTGGATTCAACGCTGGGCATCCCTCTTCACAGGTTTTGTCACTCTCAGATTTAACACTGCAGCATCATGTTATTGCTAGATGATGTCAGCCGTGTACTGTACCTACTTATCATGTGCAAACTTTTATCCATTTCTCTGGCCCACAGCTTTATAAAAATGTCCTTTTTCTAATGTTGCACTCCTAGGACCACCAACAAAAATACGGTGCAAGAGGATGTAACTCCGTTGCCTTATATAAAATTTTGCTCACATACAAACTGCTTAAAATTGGCCTCCACCTTAGGACTTAATGCACAGTTTGAGATTATTTTTTTTAAGCACTCCAGGGTATATGGCTTGGAAATGCGTAGATTTATTTCTCAGCTTAAAATATTATGGTTCTAACATCTAGAAGAAGGGCATTTGTATATGTGAGTTGCAGAAAGTATTTTGTGCCTGCTAGGTTTGCTATGTAATTGTTTTATTAATTGAAATAAGATATTGGTGTTTCTTAAGCTCTGAGGTACTGGGCAAGAACACATTTTTGTTTTCTCCTGAAAATTAGTAATATGTAAAAAAAACTCTTAGAGAAGAAAATGTGATCATTTGTTTGCAAGAACAGCTACTGGAGCCTGTTTATTCATGTTGTTGGATGTCCAGGAAGGGATGCAAAAGACAATCTGTAAGGCAGATTGGTATCGGCACTGTTTCTGCAGCATCCACCTCACGGGATCACTGGACGTGCTCATTCAGACCAGGCCAAGAAGTACAATGGGAACGTAATGTGTGCTAATGCAGAACACAGGGAGCTACAGGCAAAGGGCGTGATATCAGGGAGCTTCCAACATTCTCCTGGGGGAAAGCCGCCAGCGCTCACGAGAGGCCTGCTCCCTGTGAGGGTCCTGGGACATGACGGGATGTCACTAGCAGGATGAGTACTACTCTTTATCCCCCATGGTTCTGGGAGCACCTTTTTCATCATTTCAGAATGGGTTTGCGGTGTCTCACATAGCCACAGTGACTAGTCAGGTGAAATTTGTTAATATTAGATGTATCAAGTCTCTCTTTTGTTATTTGCTTTGTGCATTAATTTGAAGTATATTTGCCAAGTTACGTGTACGTGCAATGGTCAGAGCAGGCTAGTTCACTGCAGACCTTAGCCTGTGGAGCTATTTTTGCTGCAGCATCAGTGAGCCACTGTTTCCCAGGCAGCAGTCCTTGCCCTCAAGCCCACCCCAGCTCAGAGCCCTCTTCCACATCCACTAGCTGATGGAAGGAGGAAACACCTTCCTTTTGGGGTGCACTGGAATTGAATGTACACGGGGTGGGGAGCAATGGTATAAAATCAGGGTTGCAAAGTAATTACAGAAACTGGTTTTGAGAGGGTAGGAAAAAGGGAAGCTTGGAGACTAATAGGAATTTACAGAGAGATCATCGTAACAGCTGGCTGGGCTGTGGGTGAGACAGGGACCCCAAGGAACAGGAAGCCGAGACTTTCAGCTCACCTCTCCGTGCCTTCACATGTCATACATTGCTCTCCCATGGAACAAAGTGCCAGGCACCTTAGGGAAGGACTGGGACCCGCTGCAGAGGGCTGGTAGGAAGAGAGGATTCTGCTATAGGATAGCCCGACTTAAAGTGTGGTCAGCGGTACAAAGCTGTCGCAGAACAGCTCTCCCGTTGTGAGCGCACAGCACTGTCCTCTGCTAGGTGCCGCCTCGGATCTCTTCGCACCCATCTCGCTGCACGGGATTTCAGCTGGCAATCGCTGAAGGGAAAGCTACTTACGGAGAGAAAAATGTTCCTTTCCTAGTGCTTTTCAGTGAAATACAGCATGGACGCCTGGCTCTAACGTTAGGTATCATTGGAAATTTGCCGCTTCTCTCCTTGCAGAACTGTATCCTCAGAAGAGGAACTACGCCATCTTGCGAGACTGTCGAGTATTACGCACAATAACGGCACTTCAGTAATAACTGCTGTAGCTGGATTGTTTGTGGGAGGGTGGAAGGAGGCCATCTGATCTGATGTCTTAATGCTATTATCGCATGTCCCTAGATGAGGGAGGGAGGCCAAGTTTTCGGTAATTGTTTTAGGTCAGTTCCAATCAACAGCTTTCACTATCGTTCTTTAACGAGCATTGTCAAATCAGTGTCTTTGTCACATGAATGTATGCAGAATTCTCCGTGAATGTCACAACATTGCAAAATAAAGCTAAAAAACACTCTGGAAACTAGTATGCCGTGGTAAAAGTCTGTCACAGTTTGAAAGCTGGACAACTTCAGCTCACCCTTGGTGTTTGGCAAGGATGGACCCTTCCCAGAGGTTGGAGGTGGATCAGCTCAGTGCCCAAGGCTGGGAGAGGATGAGTGGTTGCTCCAGGCTACCTGGCCGGACGGGGCAGGTGAGCCAGCCTGGGCCTCCACCCGGCCACACTGCTGGCCAGGTCTGAGAGACAGCAGAGTCAGTCTTCACACTTCTCCACCAGGAGGAGCTTACAGGAGCCACATTGTGTTTTCCACAGCAGTGCAGCAATGCATCCTGATGCTTCTAACTATCTCCACCGGGCCCACCAACTGCTGAGACACGGTGAAAGGCTGCCTAGGTGGTACCTGGTCCAGACTGCTGCAATGTCGTGACCTGAAAGGAGCTCGTTAGGATGACCTCCCTCCCCTTGGGATCAACAACCAAGTTCGTAATTCCCTTGGGCTGAATTAAGGTGAAATGACACCAGCCAACCAGTTTTGTGATTTATTAATACAAAATACAAGGCGTGTGGGTAGATACGATGACTCAATGACAACCACTAAACTGGGTAATATAACTGAACAAGTCTGATGCCGCATGTTTTACTTAGAACTAGTCATATAAAAGAGAGGAGGGGAGAGAGAGACAGATAAAGAAGATTTCACCACCCATGGATCCAGTGGCATCCCATTGATCCTCTTTCTTCTGGTGTCTTTGTGGTGAGGGTCCCACTCCAGCTTCTGGTGTTACCCTTTTTATACAGTTCAAGTCCCAAAATCTCTGCGTGGTTCCAGGAAACTTCATGCATATGCATTATAGGCGTGATGCCATGTAAGGGTGGGCGTGGTCCGGTTCGTCGCAGGCTCAGTGCATCCTAGGTGGTCGCAGGGAGACTGTTTAGGGAGTCGCATCAGACAAGACCCTTCCCAAGGTCGATGAACTAGCACCCTGCACATGTGCCGTTAGCTGTTGTCCAGTTCTTCACAGGGCCAGCATATCTTATGCAGAGGCAAATGCCCTCTCATCTGTCCGCCACAACTCCCTATATCCTTGTCTCATTGCTAGTGAGTAGAGCTGAAAACTAGGCTTGGCTGGTGGGAGTCAGCCCTGTAAAGGCAGGAAACCTCAGCCAAAACTTGCGAATGGAGCAAGCATCATGTCGCATCCCCGGGGCCCTCTTAGACCTAAACACGCAGGAGAAGTGAGGTCGTAAAACAGGAACAGTTCACACAGAACAGATAACACCAAATGATGGTCTGGGCCCGGCCTTCCCTGAGCATGAAAGGATTTGGGAACATCACCAGTGGTTCCCCAGGAGGGTGTGCCAGCCTGTGTCATATCCCACCTACTTGTGTGGAGCAGACGGACTCCAGGTGACCTGCTCCTTTGGGAGTGCTTCTTGTAAATGTGTGGGGTGGATTGTCACGAAGAAGCCATTGCCAAACCTCTTGGCCCAAAAGGGAGCCCAGAATATGAAATGGCAGTGCAGGCAGAGCACGTGTGGGTGCTGCAGTGGTTTGCAGCAGGTCCAACCCACCCTACCGCAAAATGCTAGGTTTGCTGAGAGCCCTTTACCCCATCACATTTCAATCCGTGTAGTTTTCCAAGCCCTCATGCCACATGTTTCCCTGGTGCCTGCTCTTGACGTATTTAGTCGCAATTCAGCCACGTGAAGAGCCTTGATACTTTGTCGCTGGCGGTGGTCCATCAGCTCTGACGTGCCTTTTGGAGCTGTGACATGGACAAGCATGCTGCAGGCAGCTGTGCAGCAAGGGTCTGTCTGTGGCCCAGCCGGTATCTCGAAGTGCTTGCATTTGGAATAATGCTCTCTGAAACAGTCCCTCCAGCTGGGGTGTTTCTACCAGGTCTCTGGGGTGCTGAGGAGGTCTGACAGAAAACTGCTAGAAAACGGGAATGCAGCAAGGTCCCAGTGGTAGAAATGAGACAGTTGCTTCTTCTGTTGGAGGGACAACTCGCTGAACATCTGTTCTGATAACCAGCTGTAGGTCCACCGCACTTGGGTGTCGGTGAACTTGAGGAGAAGGCTGTCCACGGGCAGCCCGGCCTGCCGCAGCAGATGACCCAGCTCCTGCCTGAGGAAGCCAAACATCACCACGTAGTCATACTGGACGAGACAGGGCCGGCAGAGACTGACAAGCGGTTTCCAAGCCATGCTGGCATTGTGTTGCCCGCTGTCTAAAACTTCCTGAACAAAGCTGCTGAAAGAAGGGCTGCTGCCCATGCCTTGCATGAACGTGGAGATCAGCCTCTGGAAGGGGTCCCTGACAAACAGCACTTTGGTGTAAGACCCTAACATGGCCTCTATCTCTGTCAGGTTAAACTCACTCAGCCGTGTCTCCGGAGCATGCCGCTGAGGGTAAGGAAGCATCAATGGGACCGTCATGTTTTCCTTCTCCTCTAGCTTCTTCAAAAGTTGCTGCCATTCCTCCATCCCTGTCGATGGCACTTGGCAGTAGAGGAGGTCCAGCTTGGTGCTCACTCTCAGACTGGAGAGCAGGCAGGCTCTCTCCTCCCGTCTCCTTGGCAGAGTGGTGGTGACCTTGCCTGATCGGCTGCAGAAAGCTCTCAGTCTCTTCTTCCTGAGCTGCTGAACGTGAAGGAAGGTGTCCAGTGTCAAAGTGAAGCCCTTCTCCGCCTTGAGGGCCAGCTCACCTGGGAAATACCATTTGAAGATGGGTGTGAGGAAAGCCCACAGTGGATCTCTGCCCCAAGCCAGCATCTCAGCGCAGGATGCTGCAACAGGCTCTTTTCCAGTTGTTCCAGTGTGGAAAGGATATAGTGTCAACAAAGAAGATGGGTAGGAGAGGGGAGACCAGCCCTGCCTGGCAAAGAGCTCGGTTTTGCTGGGAAATGGGTTTCTGTCCCTGTGAACGTGTGAGATGATGGACATCCAGAGCCTGCTTTCCCCAAACCGCTGTGTCTAGGCACTGATCTTGACTGTAGCTTTGTGCCACAGACCCTGTTCTCCACTAAATCCTAATTTTTGCTTTTAACTCCTTGCTTTAGACTGAGCTTAGCTGAGGTGAGTTTACCAAAGAGACTCAGAAATATTCCGAGAGACTGAGGAGCAGTAAAGTGATTTGTAGCTACAAATACACGATTCACTGCAAATTGTTTTGCATCTGTTAATTGGTTAACATCAGCTATCAAATACATGGGAAAGCAAGATTATTCTTAATGGCTTAGGGTGATTTAGGGATCCAAATGATGTAACTTCTTGCATCACTTCCATATGTAAATTTTTGCTCCTGTAGATAAAAAGGCAAAAGCAAATAAAAAGCAAAAAGCAAATAGGAGCGAGAAGACCACAAAGCAAATATAAAAGGCAAAAGGAATTCAAAAGATTCTGTGACAGCCAGTTTAATTTCTCAAGTTTCAGCTTTGCTTTTTACTCTTTATCTTCTTTTTTTTTGATGTGAAGAGGCCATAGTGAGATTGAAAGCAGAGGATGAATTCCTGCCTTGCTATTTTATTTTTTTTTAGCAGCAGCATGTCTGCCTTATCTGCTCCATGTAAGCATTTGGCAGCCCTGGGGAGACAGTTCGATGGGTTTTCCTGAGTCCTTGGGAAGTTAAATATTTCCCACTGATTTGGGGAGGCTGTCACACAGGGAAGAGAAGCACAGTTAAAATTAGGAAAAGGACATTGGGAACATCAGAAGAAACACAGCAGTGCCTCCAGCTATCCTGGGCTGCTCGCCCAGCCCCAGACAGACAATGTCTGCAAAATCCAGTGATGACTTCGCCTTGGATTGACCAGGACTAGAGGGGAGGGATGCATTTTTTTAGGCAAGAGAAGCATTAATCACCAATTTCCCTGCTCCCTCCTGCCTCCCCAACAGCATTTCACCCTTCCCAGCAAAGGTTTTGGGAGTTATCACCAGCAGTCTGACAGCTGGTTCCCCCACCACACCTGAGATCAATGACCCACTAAGGACCTAAAGCTGCAGGGCTTTACAGCAAGAGCTTTCTCCACAGGTTATCCTGCTCCTGGGGCTGTGCAAATGGTATTTTTCTGCACCACAGGCACACCAAGAACCTCCAAAAAAAGCTCCAGGTCATTTCCCCCATGGTACAGAAATGCCAGCAGCCATGCAGAACCACCACGGTGCCCAAGTGTTACCTCCTTGCCCAGCGGCTGGGCTCTGGAGAAGCAGCCTCCAGCTCAGGAAGATGGCAATGCCCAGGGCAGCTGAGATGATGAGGCGGGGAAGGAAACGCATTTCTTGGGTGCTGCTGCGATGCCGGGAGCCGAACACCGTGCCGGTGAGCAGATGGGGACCCAGAGGAAGGGTGTTGAGGAACCTCCTGTGTTTGTTTAAGAGGAAACACACCCAGAGCTGGGTTAAAGTACTGTTTGGGCAGCAGCTTGGCTAGGGGCAGGGGAATGGCCTGAGGCACAAAAGGTGCCTCCTGCCTTACTTTTATGTGAGCTTTTGAGACAGAATCTGCCTTTTTATTGAATGTCTGTGCCATCCTCGGTGCCCAGACATGTCAGACGACTGCAGACTCTGTAAGAAACAAGCCCTGCACCGACAGCCCTGTGTGGGGTCCTACAGACCCAGGTAGGGTGAGATGTCCCCAGTCCCCTGATACACCTTGTTCTCTGCTGGCTTTGCTGCTCGGTGAAGACCTGCTCAGGGGAACGCTGCTGCAGGGAGCGATGTGTCCCAGGACTGGGGCTGAGCAAGCAAGTGCTGGGCCATGGGTCCTGCCTCTGTGGTGCTGGTGAGGCTTTTAAGGTAGAAGCTGGGGTAGGGGAGGTGATGTGCTGGGGACATGCAGTGTCATGTGGCAGGTCCATGAATAACCAGGGACTGGAAGGGCTGAACTGCTGCCTGTGCCTTTTTTGCTATGGGCTGCTTCAAATTTGTGACTGCTGCTTGTTTTGTGAAAGCAGCCAGAGATCCAAGGCAGAGCAGAGGCCCCATTATACTGAAAAAGGGGTGCACACGCATGCAGGCGGGCACACGTGCTGCTCCTCCCTTTCCCCACGGAGCTGCAGCCTGACTGGGGAGTGTGACAAACGTGAAGACCAAGGCAAAGGAGGCCCCAGCAGCCGGGGGAGTGTGACCTGCTCCCGTCTAGCCCCATGGTTATCACAGCTACAAAGACTTCAAAATCAGGGAGTGGTTATTTACAAATTGCCTTTTCATGGTGACCGCCCCTGCCACACCGTCCGGGCAGCGAGTCCGTGGGCTGGCATTTGGCAGGGATCCAGTTTGGCTGGAAGACCCCACAGCTGTGAGGGGCTATAGTGGCCAAAGAGAAGGGATTTGCTGCCTTGAAGCTCGGAGAGAGCCAGCGAGCACGGGCACGTCGGGCATGTGGACCAGGGCAGGGTAGCGAGCCAGGCAGCACTCAGCGGACATGGGCGCAAGGGCTGTGTTGCATGGGGGCTTGCCAGCAAAGCAACCCTGCGATGTGGAAATCCACCTCCCAGGAGGTCTTAACAGAGCCCAGCCTTGGGCCACGGGTGGATTTGCTCTCCTTTGGACAGCCGTGATTTTCCCACCAGAGGGTGCTCCACGCCTGAGGAACCCCTGCCCGCCTCCGGGCCAGCCATGGTGTTGGGCTCTACACAACAATTTCCCACTGCCATTTAAAGAACTAACTTCATGGCCATCATGGCCACATTTGTCACTTTTGAAGTCTGATGGGTTTCTTTTGAGCCTTGGGAAAGGTTGTGAAATTGTCTTCATCTCTCAGCGAGGAGGATGTGTTTCCTCTAGGTGATGAGATCCCCATGTTGGGAGGTCACGTCTTGTGGCCAGACCCCACTGCACATGTCCCTGCAACCCGTACTCCCAAATCCATGAGAAGCACGGCACAGTCCGAGGTCGGGGTGCACAGGGGCAGGAGTGAATGGCCACCCTTTGCTTCCCTTCCCACATTTTACTTCAAGCTGCAGTGCTGTGCTTACTCCTCCCAGCCCAGTGGGTCTTAGGGCAGGAGGGTGCCTGAGTGAAGGATAAATTAGTGAAATTAACTGACAAATTAACTGAAAATAAGTGTTTCTTTTGTTACTGTAGTGCTAACCACCCCACAAGGGCTACATGATCCCTGGGAAATGATGGCACTGCAGGGTTCTCTAGAAGGCAGCATACCCTGCTTTCTCCCCAGCGCGGGTTAGCTGGTGCGGAGAGCGGCACCGTGCACCTTCCCTGCTCCGGGTGACCAAACTGGTGCTCAGCTGCACTTCTCCTCTGCAGCTCCCAAAGCTGCTCTTGGGCACCTGGGCAGCAGCATCTGTGGCCTGGCCACACGCCTGAGCGGCAGAACCCTGCAGGGGCTGCAGCCGGAGCCCGGCCAGTGGCCAGCGGACCCATCTTGAGCGCAAGGAGGTCCTTTTTATTAACGGTCTGTGGTAAGGTTAAGAAGTTAAAGGGCAGAAAGAACTTCGCAAGTTCTCTTAGTAAAGCAGGTGGCAGCAGCATGTGCCTTCCTGCATTAAAATGTAACATTTCAGCAGGGACTGTCCCAACCGCAGCCCTGGAAGCAAAAGTGCAGCTGAAACTGGTAGGGAGAAATGCAGTTTATTTTTATTTTACAGTCATAAGGTGAAAGCAAAGAGATGTTCTCTGTCTGAGGGGCAGAAAAAAATAGTGAAAAACCCCCTTTGCTTTGCATTGCAAGGAAACAGCACTTAGAAATGTTTATCAGGATGGGTCTCTTCGGAGGCTCCTGAGGTACAGCATCTGCTGTGCCTTCGTGACCCGCAAGCAGGAGGAAACTGCTCCTGAGCTGCTTGGGGCTGGTTTGGGGGAGCAGCTGCTTTGCTGTGGCTGTTTCAGCTGAGGGGCTGCCCGGGGGCTTGTACCCTAAATGCAGATTTACCTTCGTTAACAGAGCATAGCTGGTTAAGTGGAGGTTGAACTCCCTCTGGGTGGCTGGCAGTGCCCTAAGCCCTGTGGGTCAGTGATGCCCCATGGGGCCTCCTGGGTGTTGTCATCCAAACCCTGCTCGGATGCCCATGTGAAGCCCCTGCGGTGGTCTCCATCTTCCTCCTAATCAACAGCAGCGCTAACGGACCAGGGGGTGCAAGGACCTCGCACAGCTGGCCTTGCCCTCTGGCCACAGAGCCACCCCCCAAATACACCCGAGATGGCTGTGGAGGTGGGTACAGCGAAGAGAGAAGCAGAGAACCTCTCCTCTCTCTCTCTCCCATTTAAACGATTAACACAGTAATTTTATTTTATTTTCCCCCAGGTTTTCTTTTTTTTTTTTTGATGCTGAAAAGTTTTCTCCAGTGTCTGTAGACACTTTAAATTTAAATTTACTGCTAGGCTTTCCCAGCTCGTCTTCCATTGACTGCTTAGAAGTGGTCAACAAGGCTGAGACTGCAATTCTTGAACTGAGAGGCTTCCTGCTCTGTGCTGTAGGGAGGCAGCACCCTTTTCTGGCACAGAGGCTGAGCCAGGCATGAAAATGCACTTGCATCCTACTATTTAATGCAATTACACAAGGGAATTAATTAAGGAATTCATTTGAAGCTTCACCTTATTTAGGAAAACTCTTACTGCTGCGAACATGAGAAAAAGCTATTCTCTTTTTCTTTACACCAGCAATAGGATTGCCTGAATAAGGATTTCCAGATTTAGCCACACCGATGGCTTGAACTAGATTGCCTCGAGTTCCCTTTTTTTTTTTTTCTCTCATAGGACGAAAACCCTTTGGAGATATTCTTATATGTTAATAAACATCCTCATCTTCAGCCTTCCCACATTCCTCCCACACTTCCAAATTTTGCAAAGTATTGTCTGGTGTGACCGTGACCTGTGGGCACTGGTGTACCGGTCCTGTCCCCCCGCCTTGTTCCTTGTTCCTCCTCGCACCCGCCTGCGCTTGTGGGAATGTGAACTTTGCAAAATGATGGCAAACGCTGCCTTATTCGGCGAGGGATGTTTTTACATTGTGAGTAAAGGAAGAGCAGATAGGAAACTTTCTTCTTCTCCCATTTCTTGTTTGGAAACTTGGATATGATGTCTACATTTTGCATGTGAAGTTGGGCCCGTCGCTCCACAGAAACGTGGGAGCAGCCAGAGGAGAAACAAGCCACCCCGCTTCCAGAGCATTGTTTAATGTGGAAAGAGTCTCTCACCTTCGGGAAGGACGGTCCTGAGAGCTGGGCTGCTGGCTGGACGTGCGTTGCACTGAGTGGAGGGAGATTCTTCAAAATCAAGCCGAAAAGTTGAGGGGGGAAGTGGGTATTTGTGGATAAGCTGAGGGGGTGGCCTCTTTTCCATCACATCTCCTGATTCCCCAAGCTCCTCTCTGTGTGCTCATGGAGAAGCTTGGCTGCTCAACTTCCTTTGGCGCTGGGGCACAGAGTTACCCCATCGCCTGCCCGCAGGGCTGCCTTAGGCACAGGGGCTGCTCGAGATGAGGTTTAGCCCTTTAACACATGAACCGGAGCATGTCTGCAAACATCGGCTCCTTTAGCCTCGTGGTCAGTTAAGAGATTTGGCCAAAAGCATCCGTTCTTGGCTGCTTTCTAGTGGAGAGGATTTGGGATTTTCTTCTATCTAGCTCCTGTCAGATGTGGGCATCTGGGCCCGTCTCCACCTCCTCCAGCGCTTGCATTCAGCGCTGCCACCAAGCTGGCAGTGTTAGCGGTGGGCGAAAAAGGTGGAGGTTTGTCCTTCTGCGTTGGACCGAGAGCACCAGGCTGGCTTTAGGCAGGCGGGGAGAAGCTGGAGGCCGCAGGGACTGCCCAGTGCAGCAGCATCCCGGGACTGGCCAGCGCTGGACCAGAAATAGTTACGCAAGGCAGAAAGGAAGGGAAAGCGAGTTCACACTGCACCCAAGGCGCGGAGCAGGTAGGACAATGTTTGGAGTGGTTGTACAACTCCGGCGCTTCCTGTTTTCCCGCGGGCAGGAGCTGTGATTGTCACTTCTTATTCAGCTCCTCATCCTGGGAGGAAGGCAGTATCGGGCTGTCCGGGGGCAGCAGGATGTTTATGTGGTAGGCTGAGTCAAGGTGCTGCTTTTAATACTCCCTAGAGCAGAGTCATTGGGGGAAATGTACATTTTAGATTTTTTTTTTTTTTTAAAAAGGCTCATAAATATCCAAAATGCTTTGCAATTGCCATGCGGGCTGTGTGGCTTGCTGCCAGCACTGTCATTTTTTTCTAAGGCTATTACGTGAGGATTTTACAAGGTGCCACGAACTATTGTTAATTTAGGGAGGATTCATGTAATTAGTGATGCTGTATTGAGAGGCTTTGCTGAATTACTACATAAGCTGTTACATACAACTTCGCATTGACTCAGCTGGGCCCACATCAACACGAACACCTAACGGTGGTGGAGGGATGCTGAGGCAGCCATGCAACCTCTGCCACGTGCCCACTCGGAGCACCCCTCTCTCCCTGCTTTATTAAGGACAAACGCATTTTCCTGGGAGAGAGGGACCAGGGGACTCAGTGAGCCTGAACTTCTTAAAAATGAAGGGGATTACAGCCATCATCTCTCTGCAGTAGCAGATGGGAATCCCATGGAAAAAGAAAAAAAACCTGTGTGTGTTTGGATCCACGTGTGCAGGGGAAGGATACTCCTGGGACTAGCAGCCATCCTTCCCATCACCTCCCATGGGACCAGCAGCCATCGCCTCCATCCCAGCAGCTCCTCACGGAGCTTCACGGTGCCGCCTCAATAGCACAGGACTTTTTACCTCTGAGCGTTTCTCTAACCAGATCTCAGTCTTGCTTTGTGTCCCAAGCACCTCTCAGCTCCTCCTGGCCTTCCTCTCTCTTCCTCTGACTGTGAAAATGCCATAGCACTGCAGGCAGAAACCCAAAGTGTTCGCTGCTGGGGGCTGCACAGAGGAGATTTGGGTCTGAAACATCTCAGGACCTCCTGGAAAAGAGGTGGTGATGGTGGTGAAAAGCATTGGGATGGTGGGAGGGAAAGCTGGGATATAGAACATCACTCACTGGAGCCAGACTTTGATCTCCATCCTGCAGTCCCTGAAGGGAAGGGGAGGTGTGGGCTGGGAGGAGGTGGGCAAAGTAAGATGGGATCTCATGGGATTTGGGCTCGTGTCTCCTCCCATGGGTCCTCTTTTCTTGAGCCTCGGCTTCCTCACTGCAAAACAGGGACCCCTTCCCCAAGTTTCACACCCTGCGCCTGCCCCATTTTTTGGGGGAAAGCACTTTTACTTTATGGTTAGGGCAGCATTTTCCTCTTTTTACCTCATTTTTTTGTGCCGCTGCCTGGCCGGGTGAGGAAGGCTCTCGCACATGTCTGTTGCTGGACATGGGGGGATGGTTTCTCGGGCAGCTTTTGACTGAGGGACTGGCTCTTGCTGATGCTCCCTGAAAACTGAGCTTGTTTGAGGGCACACCCAGACATCTGTCCATCGCTCCCGGCCTCTCCCAAGGGAGCACTGCCACGTTACACTGCTGGCTATCACATTTTCTTTGTTGCTGATTGTTTCCATTATTCATATAGCAACTCTAAATATTTAGAGATCTCTGACTTTTTTTTGAGCAACTTTTAGAGGAGGCAGCTGCACAGATTGCTTGGGCTACCTCCACAGCTGGCTTTGCGGGATGTTATTCCTGAGGAGCAACATTTTCGGGAACTCTGGAGTCTCTGGTCCCAACTGTTCTACTGTACCAGAAGTGGCAGGGGGAAAAGGGTGTAAGGTCTGTTTGTTTTACTTTTTTGTCCAGACAATAAGCCAGCAAATACTCCCAGGTTGTTTATATTTGGATAAGGCTGCTCTGTGTCCTGTGAAAGGAAAAATGACACATCTGCTTCTCCTGGGAAGGGACAGTGTGGGACAAATGGACCCGGCTGCAGGCAGGCATGGCTGCCAGAAAAGAAGCCTCTCGGTGCCACTCGTGTGATGCACAGGGTGGCCTGGGTGCTTTGGTCCAAGATGAGGAGGGCACAGCAGGGACACAAATGCCTGGGTTGTTTTTTTTTCCCTGTTGATGGTATTAAGGTTGGGGGCAGATGCATGGGAAGGGCAGAGCTTGGCCCCCAGCACCAGCCCCACACTGCTGCCTCTTCCTCCTCCTCTCGCACCATCTCCTGTGGGATGCAGGGCTGTGAACACCGGGAGGTGGCCTCATCAGTCTTCCCATCCAACAAGTTTTTGGAGTCTGTGGGATGTGAACCACAAACTGAAATTCTGCTTTCCTGTATTTTTCCCAAAAGTGTGGCCCTTCCCCAGCATGGGGATAGGACAGGAGGCATCACGGGGGGTTTGGCTGCTGGGCTTTGGGCTGGCTCTTCTTGGGTCCCACCACCCCCTCCCTGGGCACCAGGCACCTGAGCCCATCCAGGGACACCCAGCTCATCGTGCCTGCGTGCCCCCATCACTCGCAGACCCTGACCCTCATGCCTTCCTGCCCTTAACAGGATTTAGCTGCTGCAGATGGGACTGGCAGCAAAGCTGGGACTGAGGCAGTGAGGGTCGATGTCCAGCCGGCTGGCGAAGCCCCTTGCCTCGAAGTGAGCCTTGACCAAGTG
>NW_009596182.1:7712-15218 GCF_000690535.1 Cariama cristata | reverse complement strand
TTCCGGGGGCCGGGTCTTGGTAGTGTGGGAGCCTCTCGCCCCCGTCCAGCTGGGCAGAGCCAAGGGATGCTCTGCCCTCTGCTCTATACTGACGTGCTCCTGCAAACCAAATGCATACCTGGGATGTTTTCACAGGAGCTGGGCAGCCCTTCATGGCTAGGCACAAACAGGAAGGTTATAAAAACAATCCCAAAACATTTTTCTTTTTTTAATTTATTTTTTAAATTGCTCGCTTGCGGAGCACTCTAGCTGCTTGCCTGATGGGGAAGGTTGGGCAGAGGGAAAAACACACGACCCCGAGGCCCCGCAGCACCACCGACGCTGAGCCGCGGCTTTTTTTTTTTGGCCAGGGCATCGAGCGCCTGTTTTATCCCTGCAGAACCTCGGCAGCTCCCGGGGCAGCTCTGCTGGCTTCACCCTGGGGCAGGCACGTTGAAAAAGTGCCAGGAGCTCGCAGCTCCACCGTAGTCTGTAGCGCCAGCTGGGTCCAACATCCTCCTTCTTGATCTCAAAATTGGTCAGATTTTTTTTTTTTTTTTAAATTTCCTCAGGGTTATTTTTATCTAAAAGTGAAGAAAAGAGAAACTTCTTTTCCTATTGTTTTTCCCCAGAGTTTTTTGAAGAAGGAAGAGGGGAAATTACTTTCTTCCCTCATTCAAAGCTGGCAAATTCAGCCAGAAATTGCCTCCTCCTCCCATTATTTTACTTTTGTTAGTAAACCTTGCCTAATGGTCTGTAAACTGGGCATTTCTGCAGATATTTTCATTCTGTGAAAAAACCACTCCCCTGCCTCTCTTCTGAGGAGCCTACACGGCAGATACAGGGCAAGGAACTGCTCTCCATGAGCTCAGGGCTTTGATGGACCCATCTGAGGGTACTTAGGGAGATGGGAATGCAAAAGCCCTGCACTCCTGTCACTCGTTTATCCATGTCTTCATCTGTACAGCTTGGTTGACAAGAAGAGTTGCCTCGTTGCAAAACCTTCCATCACCCTGCTACCTACCACCCTCCTAGCCACCTCCGTGAAGGACATTGGTTTTGGTGACCAGCCTTGCTACTGACAATGGTGCACGATCTCCTCCTGGGTGCCACCCCCTCCATTTTGGGGTGCAGTGATTGCAGCATAGCAATATAACGTGTTAAATTACATTGATACAAACATGATGAGGTTTTTTTCCCCTTCAAATGGTGGTTCTCAAACAGTTGTGACAGTATTATTCAGCGGGATTGCATTTGTCTCCCTGCAGCTGCTGAGATGCATTTGATTTAAATCTTTCCAAACAGGCTGCAGACAAGGGAAGTGGGTTCGTGTCACCTGCAGCACCACATTTCCGCAGAACGAAAATGAGATGTTACAAATGAAAGAGCCTGGAAACACTGAAAAATCACTTGAGAAGAAAACTGATGCAAATGAGCAAATTGCCATCCTTTCACACGCAGCCACGATTAAAGAAGCAGCAGATCCTGGAGTGGAGGGGTTTTGGTCTGAAAAAGCCCAAAGGATTTCAGCTATGCTTCCTAGTGCAGGGCATAAAATGCGGCAGCTGTTGAAAGTCACGGTCTGGTGCTCCACCTGCCCCGTGTGCTGAATTCAAAAGCAGGCAATGAAATTCTTAACTAACAGGGCAAGAAAGGCACAAAATGGAGGACCAGAGACCTCCGTGCCTGAAAGAAAGGTCCAAGAGGGGTGAGAAGCTGTTTTACCCCAGAAGCCGCCTGATTCTATGAACCTTCGTCTTCCCCTACACCTATTTCCACTGAATGCGGCGCGTGGGAACAAATCGCATTTTCAGGAGCTCTTTGGAAGCAGAGATTTCAAACGCACCATTGCTAACTCTTACCTAAGGCCTTGCAGCAGGTTTTGGCTCTGGGAGCTCGTGACCCCAAACAGTTGCTGAACCCTGGTTGAGCATCCTCAGCCGATTCTCCTGGTGAAGATGAAGAAGGAGGTGAAGAGGATGGGTGATGGAGAGGTGGCTCCCTTGGGAAAGAGACCTGCAAGCAGGCATCTGTCACTCACTTCAGCCCCCAAGGGAGGGCAAGCCAGCAGGGAAGGGGTGGGAAGGTGCTGTAGACCCCATGCCAAAACAATGCTCTCAGCTCAGAGTGGTGGGAACTGGCATCGCTGCTGGGATTGATGTGGGAGTGCTGCCTCAGTTTAACTGGAGCGGAGCACTGAAATGCCCCTGAGAACTGGCTCTCAAGTGCTCCTGAGGCTTTTTTAGCCCCTTGGCTGGTGGTTTGGTGTTGCTCCAGTGCATTCCCACTCCCTTACTCCATCCCCAGCAGCCCCTTTGTGGAAGACCACGCTGGTGTCCCAGGAGAGCTGCCAGTGCCAGCTGCCTCTATAAATACTCCTGCTATAAATTCAGAGAGCTCGGTCCCTGGCAGCACAGCCCTGCCTCTGATCACCGCGTTGTAGGGTGCGGGGCTGGAAACTCGCAGGCTGTGAGCGCTGCCACAAGAGAAAGAGCTATTAAAGTCTTGTTAGAAGGCTTACATTTCAATTTTCAATTGATCGATAAAAGTGATGTGATGGTGGCTCTCTGGTACTGCAACATTTCCATTCCCTTGGTCTTATTTAAGTCAAACATTTTAGTTTTTGTATCGGGATAAACTGTTTTCAGAAAGCAAACTAAGTCACGCGTGCACGCAAAAGCATTGCAGGCTCCGTAGCAATGAGCCTGGGAGCTGGGGTCAGATGTTGGTGTGTTGGGGTCAGACCTGCAGCTCTTTTTTTCGCCATTTCATGGAGGACTTGGCATGAAGCTTCCCATGGTTGCAGGACACGTCCTTCCATTTTGAAGGCTCGAGCTTCCCCAGCAGCAGCTGGTCGAAGGCACCTCTCGCCCCCCTGGCCCCGCTCTCCCCAGCCTGGGGAACAGCAGCAGGTTGACCTAAAGGGACATTTCTTTATGCTGTCCTTGTTCAGAGTGGCTTTCCCAGCCTTTTCACATGGTGAGGCCAAGTCCCCGGGAATGGCCCCGTTGGATTCAAACCCGTGGGAGGAGGAGGGAAGCCTCGCCTGCCTGCGCATCTCTGACAGCCCCCTGCAATGCTGAAGCGTAAAGCAGGGATGTGCTGCAGCCAGAGCTACTTTCAGTCCCGGGTTCCACATTTTCTACATCCACAGCTCCAGTGAGAGAATCAAGATTTATTCTTAAAAAGAAAAAAATATACATTTTTCCTCTCCTCAGGGAAAACTCACTCCCTTTTACTTGCTTGCCAGGAGGAACGGCTTCCTGCGGGTTGAGGGAACCTTCTACTTGAGACCCAGGAAACGTGTGAATTCATCTTCACGTTCCTCTTGACGCATCTCCTTTCAGCACTTGAGGATTTCTTCCCTGGTCACAGAGAAAAGCAGGCAAGAAGAAAACAGGAGCCGATGGGCGGCAGAGCCCTTCCCAGCGGTTTCCTTTCATAAACGATGCTGTGACTTTGGTGGTTTTGGAATAAGGGTTCAGTGTGTGAGTACCTGCCCCGGGCAGGCATAGCTAAGAAGAGCGATGCTTTTGCATTACAGGAGACTGAATATCATAGGCATTCAGGCTCGAAACAGCCTGTCCTGAAATTGTGGTACTCCTGTGTCCTGCAGAGGTGGGGAGCAAGCCCCCGAGGCAGGTCCATACGTACTGCTTCTCCCCGTAGCTCTGGGAGCTGTGTTGGGGAGCGTGGGAGCCGTGTCATGGGGGAGTGGGAAGGGTGGGAGGAATGACTGTTCTCCTGCACTTATATTTATCTCGCAGTTGATGACCAGGCTCAAAAGGCAGGATACACCTCCCTGGAGCCCGACAAACTCACAAACATCTACCTGGGAAGGATGCAAACCTGAATCCCACTACTAAAAATATTCAAGCAAACAGAGATTTTCCAAAACAGAGTTCCGGAAATGCTAAATTTGGTGATGATTCATCGAGGGAGCGGGGCACAACTGCTTTATTTTTTTTTCCCCTAAAGCGAGCAGGAACAATGTAAATCCCGAACACTGCTCATCCTAGCCCTTGCTGGGCTGCCGCACTTTGAAGCGCCCATCAGTAACCCCCATAGGCACCGGCTTCCCAAGAAGGCAGACCTGCCGCAAAAACAGGAATCCCTTATCAGGCAGCAGGAAATTCTATTTTTACATGAAGTTCAGATTAAAAATAAAAGGGAAAGATAGGCACAGCGAGTGCGGGCTAAAATTAAACCTTGAGCTTCTCCCTGATGGCTGGCTCCTGCTGCTCGCCTGATTGAGAAACAGATGGTGAACGCCAAGAAGGAGCCCGCTGTCACTGGCTGCTCTCGGTGGGGTTTGCTCTGCTGCGGTGCTTCTCTCCTCCCAGTGAGCTTTATGAAGTGTGGCTTAAGTAAACCACCTTGCACCACTGCCCTGGCCAAGGCCCGTGTCCTGGGCAAGCGGGAAGAGGGTCTTTTGCATCTTCTTCATGTGGCTCCTTGACGTATTTCTAAGGCTAAGGTTTCCGTTTCTGACTGCCCCGTGAGCTGCCCTGACCTACGTCCAGCCCAAGCCTTTCTCTGACCAAAATTTCTGTATCCAGGTGGTCCAACATGATGTACTGATGTATCATGAGGGTTTGTCTTGTCCAAATGACTCCACAGTTGCCAGCTTTGTGTCTGTTGCCCTGCAAGGGATGGACTGGCACATCTGGTCTGGATTTTGAGCATTGCCTTACAAAGTTCTTTGGGATCTGTAGTAATGAAGCAAACCCTGAGCCCCAATCATCAAATCTCTTCCTTTCCTGCAGTCCAACACTGAAAAGCAGCTGCCAAAACAGCGCTGTGGCTGTGTATTTTCATTACCGCAGTGATTTGTACAACAAATGCAACCCATTTGCTGCCACGCTTTTGTTCTTCAGCATCTCCGGGCTCTGCCAGCTGAAGCCACGCTCGGGGCTTTCCTCTGAGCTGCACCAGCTTTACCAGCTCTGCGGGCAGGGTGGCACTGGGGCAAGCCCCGTGAAGGTGGCCCTGATGGCACCTCGTCAGCAGTTCTGTCAGCCAGATCGTTTCAGGCTTATCTGTGTTGGACCAAAAGGCTTTTTGCTTTGCTTGCAACAAGAAAGTAAAACGTACAAAGTCACCTGGTAAAACAAATGTACGAGGTGCATGGCTCCTGACTGACCACACTGACATTTTTTGTGTGTATGTGTATATGTATACATATATATGTGTGTGTGTATATATATGTATGGTACAATCTACCTCCTGCCTGGGACAAGTCCCTTCTAATGTCCATGGAAAGCAGGAGGGCTTTGGAGCTCAGGTGGGGGCTCTTTGCACCATGACAGAGTTTCCAGCTAGGTGAGAGATCCCCAAACCCTGCGGAGGGCTATAACCAGCTCCTTGGGGGTTGCAGAGGATGCCTGCAGCTCGCTGTGTTGGTGCACGGCCAGGGATGGGTGTCTTAGGGCTCAGAGGACGAGCGGCATGGCAGCACAGCCTGTTAACGTTGGCACAGCCCAGAAAAGTAGCGAGTCTCCAAAAGGCACCGAGAGGAATGTAAATGGCAGTCAGAGATGATAAACTGCACGTGAAAATTAAATGCTTTGAAGCTCAACAGGAGCAACAGAGCAAATGTACTGAGCCTGGGGGGGGGGTGTGGGGGGTGGTGGTCTCAGCCCTCCCTTGCCCTGGGGGTACCACCACCAGCTCTGCCCAGGCTGACCCTACACCAGCTTTACCCAATAACTCCTCTGATTTGCCTGTTCTCAGAGGGGATAATGCAAACGTGTGCGGTGACCTTTTTCTGCAGCAAAGCCTCACTCCAAGCCTTTGCCTGCAAAACATACCCTGAAAGGTTGGTTGCTTGGAAGAAGCACTTGAGAGCATTTGCAGCCTTCATCAGGAGAGGGAGCCCAGAAAAATCTGAGTGGGGCAGCCTGAGTTAGCCAGATCTCTGCAAATGCTTAGCGGAGGTTTGGCTTGCCAGGTGAACAGGAGTTTGAGAGCAGAATTTCTTTCACCTGAGCTGGTCTCCTCCTACTTAATGCAATTATGGGCAGGTTTGAAAGGCTGGAGAGAGAAGGGTAGATGTTGGGTTGTTGCTGAGACCCAGCTTGTGTGAAGGTAACAGCCTTTGGAGAACAGGTAGGAAAGGGGGGGAGGATGAATGATGAGAAAGTATTTGGTGCTGGTTTTGGATACTCTTGAATGCTAAGGGCTGGAGGGAGCTGCCTGGGTTGTTGGTTCAGCTATAGCATCATTTTTAGAAGGTGGCTTTTTGATTTTGGGAGATGGTAGGGTTGCAGCATCTATTGCTGCTTCTGTTTGTGGCTGGCCTGGTCAGCTGTGTGTGTTGAAATTTAATGTTGTAGCACCATTTGTTTTGTCTTCTTGTGCACTGAAATGGGTATGTTTGAAGAGCCCCTGTCAGCCTTGCTTAGCTAATATGGATGTGAAATTAAATGGGGTGGGGTGACCCTGTGTCAGAAGGACTGAATGTGGCTCATATGCGGTGAGGAATGAATGTCTGAAAGCCCACAAAAATGCAAGTCTGTGATCTCTGTTATGTTGTGCAAGTATTTCTCACTTCTGTCATTTACTGTAAGATGAAGTGGTGAAATTTGGCTTAAAGGAGAAGTGATGTGAAACAGTGCCTGGTTTGATTTGGAAAAAACAGTGATCAGAGGGCTGCTTTTCCTCTGTGGGGTGCAATCTGTTTTGAACTTCACCCTGTAAAATTATCTTGCTTATGCATAAAAGGTTTTGTTTTGCAAAACATCACCTTGCTGGTTTGCCCCCTCGAAACCGCTGTCACAGCTGTCCAGGTGGCTCCTGTGCCAGAAAAGCTGGGGGGCTCTGCCCCTGCCTTCCCCCTTCCCAGGGGCAGGGCCTACTTACCAGAGGACAAATGGAGCATTTAAAGTGATTTTTACTTCACTTTCTGGAGTGGACTGAATTTCTAGCTGGCTATTCGTCTTGTAATGAGAGGTGATTTGGGGGATTAAATGTTAAAATTCTTTGTGGGAATCTGGTGCTCCTGGGGGATATCGCATATCTATATTTGATGTTGAATCCAGCACACACAATGATTTTTCTTTTCTCTCTGAAGAAAAGAGGCTTGTGGGGCCAGTGAAAACAGAGATGCACGTGAATGCCACTGGGCTGGGACTGGGGGGGTAGAGAATCCTCCACCGAAAGCCCCTTGGGCAGGATAGCCCTTACAGGGAAGGGGGAATGGAAAGGTACACCCTGCTCTGACACAGCCTGTTTGGCTCGGGTATAGGAGCCACGATCTGACCCCAGTAATCAGAAACAGCAGATCCAGGAGGTGCACTGAGGTGATGGAAAGGAGAGGGCTTCCCACGGAGGCCATCAGGATCCCTGGGCTGCTGCAAACACAGGGCAATCCATGCAGGAGCGCTCGCTGGTGACTTTGGGGTTTCAGATGAAAACCTGTGCCTGAGATGCCCCACACGAATAAGGGCAGGCCAGCAGTATGCAGAAATAGCCACCCGTCTGGTGGCTCTCCTCCAGCATCCATAGCTGCCCAGATGTATTGGCGGG
>NW_009596182.1:4465-7681 GCF_000690535.1 Cariama cristata | reverse complement strand
ATGAGATCGGTAAATGCAGAGCGTGTGTCCCTGGAGATTTCAGCTGTTTTTTGCGGGCCCTAGAAACTGTGAGTGTTGCCAGAGGCAGTGCAAAACGCAGAACTTGAGAGGAGAGAGCACAGGGTAGGACCAAAGGTGTGTGCCAAAGCTGATCCGTCATCCCAAAGTGGTGATGGACTCAAAGTGCTCCTCTCACCTGCTGCCTCAGCTGGTGCGCTCGGGTTTCTTGGTCCTGGTCCCCATTTCACATTCAGCGAAACAGAACGTATTTTGCAGCACAACGCATTTTGGGGAGGAGGCGGAAAAAAAAAAATATCTGTCAGTTCTTCCTTTGAGATGTTTGAGAGAGTCAATTTTTACCAGGAAAAAAAACCCCAAACAACCCAAAAACAACCCAAAACTCAAAACAGGAAACTCTTATCAGCTTGCCAGGAAGCTCTATTGCTTTGTGGAAGTGTTACCCTACGGTCATTGTGACTTTCAGTAGCTGTTTGTGAGTAATTTATGGCTTTAAGATGGGCGTCAATCTTCCATGCAAGCAGGGGAGAGGCCCTAAAGCTGGAAGGGGGTAGTGGTAGGAGCGGAGGGTGGAGGGGAAATACCAAGGAACAGGATTTGTATTATCTTACTACGTATATTTACAACGATAAGATTTTCATTGTCTTCTATGGTAAATTATGATCTTGTTTTTGTTCTGTATTTGGATCAGGAAACAACAAACCTATGTCTTCAAAAAATGCCCAGTGTCTTCAGTGACTGTTATTCAGCAGAAGTGAGTGAGGGACTCGGGATGACATGTAACTTCTTGGCAGGGGAATTCCTAAATTAATGCCATATAAAATTCTGCGTGCTTGTATTCCAAATGTGTGCAGGTGTCTGTGTGTAAAACTATATATCTTTCTATATGTATAGATAAGCTATTAAAACTTGTCGCAGAGGGTTGGCTGGTTCTTTTTCATGCCCCAGTTTTGGTGTGCCCATCTCCAACGTAGAGGGCTTGCTCATGTCCAGAAGTAATTTGTTTAACGTTCCTCCAAAGTGTCTTTGGATTTAAAAATAAGTGGTATGCAACATAGTAAAATGTATCTGAAAACTCTGTGAGCGTGTGCGTGCTTCACGTATAGAGATCAGGAGCTTACAATTCAAATCTGCCAGGTGGTTGCGTTGGACAGTGCTGGCTCCTTGCCCAGTATTTCCTTTTATTTTGCTTTTTTTGTCCCCTGGTGTATCTGTTTGAGTGCTTTGTTGGGTGACTACAGGGGTGACAGCAATCCACATTACGGCTATCTTTCCAACAGAGCTATTTTGTGTCCTGCAAGCGGTACCGGGCAGGCACGATGTGCAGAACGGAGTGCAATGCTGCTGCTAGGTTATTGCGTTTGTTGCGTTGACTGCTGACTAATGTGCTTGTTTATCTTTTAATTTGTGCTGGCAGATCTCTTTTGCTTAGAAATAAGAATTAAACTTTTGTCTGGAAAGCTAAGCTTCTGGACCATGAAGGAAAAAGAATTTCTGAGTGTGTAACCCATGACCAGCTCTCTTAAAGGCAGTGGGGCTGTGCAGAGGAGCGGGGATGCTGTCCCGGTTAAGTTTGCTGGGTGCCACCAGCGATGCTGAGCATGTTTTGGTGAGCTCCTGGGCTCTGCTGGCATTTAGAAATACACCATGGTGTGATCGGGCTTTGGGAGTGTGGGGAGTGATGCATTTCTCGGCATGGCTTGGGCTTCCCCTCAGCTGGAGGAGTCCCTGGGAAACCAACACCAGAGCTAGAGATCTCTATCCTTCCATCTCGTAACAGATAATGAGTGCACTTTGAAACCTGGCTGTGCTTATTGGCTTCTGGTCTGATGCTCTTCTCAGAAACAGATCTTCAAATACAAAGATCAACATTATTTTTCACTTCCCAGTTTTCACGTGATGGTCTTCAACCCGGAGCACTCTGTGCAGAGAGGTTCAGCACGCCGGTGTTCAGTGCTTCTGGGAAATGGGGTTGTTCCATAGTTGCTCTAAGTCTTTGGTCAAGCATAGTTGATACGCGGAGGTACAGTGTAACAACTGCGCTTCTGTATAAGCCCATTTTTATCTTTTAATATGCACTTGTCTTTCTAATAGGGCATTTGAAGACATTTGTCTGAAACCCAGTAAACACTGGCCTTTTTCTCTCCTTGGACTACGTTCAGCATTTGCACTAGCACTTCGTTAGGAAGTAAATAGCTATTTGCTGGGGCTGTAAAAATCACTCTTCCTCTCGCTTGTACCTTATCTCATTTTCCTGGGCAGAAGTCAAGAGCCTCTTTCTTTCCTCCCCACCCCTTCCCTCTTAGATATACAATTGAATACAAATGATCCAAGGGACATAATATGCCAGGTATTTTGCACACTCATCTCTGGGGAGCTGATAACAGCAGCTGGCCTCTCTTGGAAACGGCCTCTTGGCCTGCTTGCTTTGGCTGGAGTCAGCAGTTGCTGGAGGGGCTGGGAGGTCCTCGTCTTCCTTGCCCTGCCAGCGAAGGACTTTGGGGCAGGTAATGAGGTTGCATCTGATGCTTTAAGGTACCTCAAGAATAATTAACGCTGTAAGCTTGTTGGCAGTTCTGGCGGCTTAATTGCAAATCTCCAACTGGAGTGGTGGGGTCCTTGAAAGGCATTTTCTTGGACAGAGGTGGGGGAAAAATGGGCTGTGAACAGGTCTGACCAACCCTGGAGATGGTGGGAAGCCAGGTCTGAGCATCCTCTTTCCCCAGGGATCTCCAAGTGGCGAAGGTGAGCCCACCAGCCCTGTGTCATCCTGACTTGGGCAGCCTTTCCGTGTAAATCACAGCTCTGACATTCACATCTGCAGCAAGGAGATGGAGGAGTGAATTTTTTTTTTTCCCCCTTTCTGGGGAAAGGGGAAGGGCTGCAGCCTACACGTGCCTCTCAGGCTGTGACGGTGGCCCATGGCTCTCAGCAGGACTGCGCCAGCTTTTGTTCGTAACTGTCCTCCTGAAAGGAAGCGGTGAAAGGCCGCCAGTCCGCCTTTATTTCTGTGAAACGAACTGAAATGAGTGAGGCGACCCATCGGAAGCAGATCGTTAGAAATATTTGTGACCTTACGTGATTCCTACAGGGCTGGGATAGAAGCAGCTGGAAAAGGCAACGTATCCTCATTTGTCATGGTAGCAGTTTATCATCTCCTGCTCTGCAGGGCTTATTTCTCTCCTGTGTGAAGGACAC
>NW_009596182.1:0-4434 GCF_000690535.1 Cariama cristata | reverse complement strand
TGTCCTGCTGAGTGGAGAGTGGCTGATCCGGGATGGCTGGACAGACTCTCCATGGAGGTACAACTTGCTTTCAACACTCTCTGCTTGCACCAGCCTGCCCTGGCTGCATGGACGTGGCACCTTGGCTGGCTTCCAGCAGCTTCCCCCCATCCCCTGGTCCCACCTCTGAACCCCTGGAGCTCCCTTTGTGCCTTTGGCAGGTTCTCCTGAGGGCTGGGCTGGGAAGCCACCTCTGCTGTGTTGCTTTGGGACCTGACAAGGACTGACTTGCTACAGGACAAGAGCTGTCACTCTTGCCCATCTCAGAAGGTCTTTGGGGTGTCAGGATAAGCAATTTTCTTCCCTGCCACCCCTCCACGGTGCAAGTTGGATGGAGATCTGTACTGTCCCAAAGCCCAAGTGGGAGGGCAAGAAGGATGGGGAGTGGCCCTGAGAAGAGGAATTGCTATGAAAAAACCCACAAAGCAAGCCCATAACTGCTCCTTCCAGGCTATGACAAGAGATGTGAAACTCTGACCTTGGGTCTGTACTGAAATGCAGCCAGGGCTGAGATGATGTGGTGCTTCTGGGGTTTGACTGAGCTGTGTAGAGGACAGAGGGGGAGGAAAAAGCTGTTCAAGCCTAGACTTTGTCACTTTGTAAGCAGCACGTGGTCTCTTCTCTGGGCTGTCATGCTGAAGTGCTGTGCCTGAGGCTTGGCAGAGTCTCCTCCCCAGCATCCCCTCTCCTCGTAGACATGGGGAAGATAGCTCGTAAGGCTGGGGAAGTCCTGCAGGCAAAGGGCTGGAGCATTTGAATCAGCAGAGCTTAAAGGAAAGTACTGCCGCCAAAGCTCACTGCCTTGTCAGTCACCATTCCTGCCAAGTGTTTACCGGGGGGGGAAACCAAAACCACCAAAAACCCCACCACCATAAATGTTGCATGATTGCACAGGCAACTTTGAGACTATCAGTGGTCCACGGACTATGGTTTGGCTGCTATGGGCCTGGATGTTTAGGAGGCATTCAATTGTTTTTGTTGCATAGCATTGCTATACTTGATGGCTACAGCTGGTAAAACAAAGTACATGTGTAGCTCTGTTGAGAGTGAATTGCTGGTTATAGCATGTGCTGCCTGCCTCAGGCTGAAGCGGGTTTGAACCAGAGCTTAAAAACTAGGTCCCAATGTATCATCAGTACTTGACCCATAGTGAGTTTTTTGATTAAGGCTCCCTGTGAGACCTGGGGTTGACATTCACTGCTCGCGTAACTCTCATTCTGTTCTGTCTGCTCCTGTGCATGTGAGACATCTCTGGGCAGTAAAACTTTCTCAATTGCTCTTTCAGTCAGTGGATTATCTACTGCCCCTGAGAGCCTACAAAGCTCCAGACTAGCATTAAATGGCAACCACTAGATCATCATTTATGGTTGGACTTGATGATCTTTTGAGGTCTCTTCCAACCATAGTGATTCTATGATTCTGTGATCTCCTTTCCCCTTTCAAGGCTGCTCAGTTTCAGAAGGAAGAGTCAGGCCTTGCATAGCTTGGAAGGAAGAAGGGATTTAGGTGTCCTTTGCTGATGTAGGTTGGTGACTGCTGGTAGGACCCTGGGAAGCATGCCATTTCTTTTTATAGTTTAGATTGCAAACTCTGATTTCTTCACAGAGAGGGTGGTCATTGGTCTCCTTTTTATCCCTTTGGCAGGATGAGTCATCAAAGATGACATTAATTACAGAACTAACCTTCCTTTGTGGCCAATGGTGTGAGTTCCCTAGTTTGTCAAGGGTTTGCTCCATGCTAGAACTGGACTGACAGGTGCTAGTTAGCCATTACAGGTGCTTGAGCTGCTCATGACCTTTTTGTGTATACAGAGGAATTAAAACTCCCGACTGGCATATGAAGGAATGCTTTACTGAGGGACTGGGTCCTTCCCTTCCATCCTAATTGGGGAGCAATTCTGCTTTTAAGAATTTAACGTACCTGTTATCTGCCAGCTGTGACTCCAGCTATGCAGTAATGGTACAAACTGGAGATGCCTGTGCTATGTGATGTGTAAGCTTTAAAGGTGGCTGGATGCAGATAATTCCCCCTTGTCTGTTTTGTGAATGGCTTAAACGTGGTAGGCAGACAGGCAGTGAGCTCTTATTTTGATACCTTTCTACTGTCTTCAGAGAAAAAACCTGCTGAAACTCTACCTTGAAAACTAATGCTTGAAGAGAAGCAAGACCAGAGAGAAGTGAGAGAAGTGACCAGAGAGCTTTCCATGGGAGCTGAGCTTCCTTCTGGCCTCTCTCCTGCCATCGCCTTACAAGGAGCTTCTGTGATTGTCATCTTGCTGACAAATGCGCAGGGTGGTACACTGAGTGGTGGGTAAAAGCTGCTTAGGGAGAGTTTTTAGTTGGCATTTGCTTGCAGTGACCTTGTGGTGCGTATGCGTGGAATTCCTCTCCTTATGCCCTTCGTTTGTCTGCGCAACGGCAGAGACAAGGAGGACAATATAATCCAAGGCCTATAAATATCTCCCACGTCCATGTCTTCAGAAGACATTAATGGAGCCCTTGCTGACGCTTGTTTACACGACACGTAACCAGCTGGAGAAGAGCCCATTTTAAACCTAGCAACTCGTACAGTGTTTGACGTGCTCCCAACCAGCAAAGGGAGCAGTGGAAGGGGCATGCCGTGGAGAACGTAACGTGTCCTGTCCTCGCCAGGGATTTCTCTCCCTTCAGGCAGAGAGGAATTGTTTCAAAGTGCATTCATCCTGCTTTAAATACTGGCTTTGTTACTCTGTCTGCAGGGCTGGAAGGTGTTGGAAAGCTACACAGTGACTAACTTGCCTGCGCTAGCCTTGAACATCTTAGCGTGTCGAGTTTCCAAACTAAGCCTTGTTTTCTCCCACCCTTGCACAGATTGGGAAGAGGAGGGAAAAGCTCATAAGCGCAAGGAAAGAAAGGGAAAGACCAGAAAATAATAGATGCTATATTATGAAAACTCTATTAAAATAACTTGGATATTATAGTCAAGCTGCTCCTCTGGAATAACTCCATGCTGTTCTCCATGAGTGTTTCCAAATACCCATCTGTCAAGCTTTGAAGGACTTAAGGACCTCTGAGCCTAGGAAGGGGTTAAATAATCATGTCCCTTGATTTGCCAAAGCCTAAATGTAGAGTCGCCTAATCCCTCTTCCCACAGCTTGTCCCTATAATAAGAGAAACATTGAGATAAGCAACAGCAGAGGAGGAAGCTATCAATGATGCGAGAGGTGTAGCATGTTCCAAGGTGAATTCTGGAGAAGCTTGTCCCTGGTCCCTGCTGGGCTTGTAGGAACACTGTCACCCTGTGTAAGGTCAAATGGCCCGTAACTCTGTGTTCCCCAACCAAGGGCTGCCGTCATACGGACAAAGCATTAAGGCGTAATAAGGAGAGCAAGTTAAAAGAACAGTTTCCAGACCTAAATCTGAATTTCATTGTTGTACGAAGTTTATGTTGGAACTTAAGAGGATGGAAAAACTGATTCTAACCTTTGTTTGATTAAAAATCCCTCTGAACTCCAGCATGCTGGCTAAATTCCAGCTCACAGAAGTAATTGCCTTTTGCTAAACTACACACCTGTGAAGTCTTATTCAGGGAACTTGGTGTAATTACTATCTTTCCCTTCAAATAAATGGTTGTATAGCACTGTTGATCCAATCTGCCTGTCATGTTCCCCAGCAGAGAGAACTTGATTTTCAAGAAGCCCATATATAGTGTGTAGGTACAGATTTTTCTACTCAAAAACCTTCCCAGAAAGGAACAGAAAGAGAAAAGACCAAATGCAGTTCCTGCTTGGAGAAAGGACCTTTTTGTTCTTCTGACCTTGTGGAAGCTTTTCCGTCTGAGAATGGGTAGAGAGGGGCATGAGAGGATCAGAGAAGCAAGCGATACTGGTATGTTCACATGATAGAATCCCCCACCCACAGAGGTGAGCAAATGAATAGGCTCCTCTGTAAAACTTCCTGGGGAAACCTCCTCCAGTAACTGGGAACTGCTCTCAGAAAAAGGAAGCGCTGCTAGACACAGAGAATCCCCTTTGGGAGCGTGGCTCCGTGAACCGCCAAAAACGTACCCAGGCTGGAGGGCTGCGGGCAGAGCCTGCAGTCATAGAATCATTATGGTTGGAAGAGACCTCAAAGATCATCAAGTCCAACCGTATACCTGATGCCACCATGCCCACTAAACCATGTCTTGAAGCGCCACATCTAAACGTTTTTTGAACACCTCCAGGGATGGTGAGTCCGCCACCTCCCTGGGGAGCCTCTAAGGCCTAACGACTCTTACAGTGAAGAAGTTCTGTCTAATGTCCAGCCTGAACCTCCCCTGGCACAACTTGAGACCGTTTCCTCTTCTCCTATTGTTAGTTACCAGGGAGAAGAGACTGACCACCACGAGGCTACACCCTCCTTTCAGGTAGTTGTA
>NW_009596181.1:0-3498 GCF_000690535.1 Cariama cristata | reverse complement strand
GGCTAATCCACTTGACGCGACTGTAAAAATACCCACGCTAATAACCTGTTGCGGCTTAAGGCACTTTTGGACAATTCTCTATCTTTTTGTAATTCTTTGTAATAATAATTAAATGACCTTTAAAATGGCAGTGGGTGGAAAAATTCAGTTAAGCTGAATAGCAATTCTGCAACTGCTAAAGAATATTGAAAATCAAGAAGAAAAAACCTCACTTTGATGTTAAGGGATGAGGAAAAAAAAGAAGTGAAACAATCAAGTGCGAAGCTGGAAGTTTGTTCTTCGTTTGCGCTGATTTACAGGTCCTGTTGGGCAGAATAAATACGGGGACACTAAAACCCCAACAGACCAGTGAACAGCCCCAGTGCACAGGAACCTCGATTGGCCTCAGCCCCCTTTGCCCAGTTTCCTATACGCAACGGTCAGAACATCGGCTCCAGAGCAAGCGACAGCAAAGCAGGCGATGACACAAAGTTTGCTTAGCAGGGAGCTTTGCCATCACCAGCAGCTGTTGGAGAGTGGCTGGGCTGGGACTGCTGAGGGCTTAGGTCCTTCCTGAGAAGCTGGTTAAATCGTCTGTGTGTGCTCACTGACCGGGTCTGAAAAGCCAGGGCTGGAGAGGAAGGTGGTGGTCCCTCTGCCCCGTATCCACTTGCCAGGCAGCAAACATCCCTTCTGCTCTTCTCGCTTTGGGCACTGATTTCCCCCTCGCCTGTGCAATGTCAGGGCAGCTTCAGGACTGACCTGAGGCCATGGCGATGGTTTCACGGTGCAGCCGTCAGCAGGGCTCAGCGAGTGCCCTCACACCTGGGCAAAGGGACCAGCGTCCCTTCGTCAGCACCCCTGCTTGCCAAGAGGGGACAGCATGGCCAGGGACACGGCCGGAGGCACAGAGGACCGGAGGCGCACACGGGGCTGGAGGCACAGGCACACGGAGGGCCGGAGATACCCACAGGGCTGGAGACACACGCAGCCTCCGGGGTGCTTTGCAGTGGGTCCTGGACCGCAACAGCAAGTGGGTGGCAGAGGCCAGGCCAGGCAGAGCCCACGCTGTCCTGGGAGAGGAGCTATTGCTGCGCAGCGCTGCCGGCCGCCAGTATCGCCGCTTTGCAGCCCTGCCTTGGATTTGATCCCCTACAATACGTGGGATTTATCTCTCTCACTTTCATGTGCCTTTAAGGAAACATCACTTTTTATCTCATTTCTGCTGCTTTTTATCATCACAAAGAGTTTTTAATGAAATGAGAAAGCGTCTGTTTCTGCAGGCCGGAGCGGCGTGGGTAATTTCAATATAAAACAAACAAGGCGGCTTTCAAAATTAAAATTTTATGTGTGGCATTTTCTCATTTAACGGAATGCACAAAGACGCGCAAAACCAATTAAGAGGAGGTTGAGACTCAGCACTCGGCAAAATTAAGCAACGGGACTCTGCAAAAGGAATGATTTGTTCAAAGGGAGCTGGAGAAAGGGATGGAGAGGAGGAGTGGAAGAAAGGCGCCTCTCGAAAATTCACTACCTCTTAAAAAAATAAATGCAAACAAATCTGCATCTTACCTCATGTTCCTCAGACGGGCTTCAGAGCCCCACCGACCAGGTGGAAACACTGGGGAATGGCAAAGATAATGTCTGGGAAAGCCAGCTTCAGGGAAGAGCTGGAAAAGTCCTAAGTCAGGGCTTGGATGCTGCGAGCAGCGGGAGAGGTTGGCTCCCAAAATGTACCTGCCCCAGCCTGGCAGCTCACACAGGGTGCAGGGCTCCTCAGGACACCCTTCAGGAGGGTGCTGCTTCCTTCCCCAGATTTCCCTCTGCTTCTAAATCCCCTCCCACCAAGAAAAAAAAATCGGTTCCAGCAGAAGTTAAGCTGGAGACGAAAAGGAAACAAAGGTGGCGAGGAAGAAGGTGGCTGAGCCGGAGCAGAAGGGCAGCGACGCTGCCACCAGCCCCGTGCAACTGTGCTGCTCCTGCGCGGGCCATGATTAGCCGTGCGGTTAGCAACACCCTGGAGGGCTCCAGATGAACCGTCTTAAAAGAGAGGAAAAGGTGGCATTAAGGCTAATCGCTCGTCATCAACCTGGGGGGCTGTGCCTGCAGAGTTCAAGATTTACAGTCCCTGGGAGCAGGTCTGAGCTGGCCTCTGATTGCTGCAATCACTGCAAAATGGGGATGGGGCTTATTTGCCTGTCTTGCACATAATTTGTGGGGTGAAGCGCTGAATTCTTTAAGGCGGCAAGGTGTCTGGACGTATTTAACCAGTGATCTAGCGCTGCTGGGCCAGAGCAGGGGCTGAGTTCTGCCTTGCAGGATCGCGCAAGTGAGCGTTACCTCAGGTGTGCCACCCTTCACCGGAGCAGCAGAGATCGCAGCGGGAGAGAGTCCCTCTGCCTGGTGAATAAAATATGGAACAGCATTATTTACTGTACTTCCAGCTCTGGTTTGCCACAGAGCGACCAACGGAGGAGACAAAAGTCACTTGTTAACGAGGGGCGGCAGCAGTCCAGCCCCTGGCAGGAACTTGCTCCTTGCACCTAGCAGCTCTCAGCTCCGTGTCTCGAAGAAGATGATTCCTAGGAGGAAGAACTCAGGAAGGGATGTGCTGAGCAGCTGTTTGGTGAACCCACAGCAGCCTGGGCAGAAAGAGGTCATGAGCACTTTACACCCACTTATGTGGGAGACAGAGCTAATGTAGCACTAGTTCAGCCCAAAGGTATTTCTGACTGACAGTCTGGGGGGAGCCCCAGGCCTGGGTTTGTAGGGGGGACACCCGCTCCCAGACAGCCTCTTGCCAGCCAGTCTCTGGCAAGGCAGGTCGGTCTCTGGCAAGGCAGGTCGCTGGCAGAGCTGCAGGCAGCCCGGGGATCGCCCGAGGTTTTGTGGTCGGCTGCCCGGCCTTGGCCGCAGGAGCATCCGGAGAGCTGCATGGGGCTCCCAGGCGTGCCCGGGCACTGGCACGGAGCAGGAACTCTCCTGTGTCTGGGAAATGAAACTTTTCACTGAAAGGAGAGAGGAAAGCAAGCCTGTGGAAAGAGAGGAACAAGCTGCCAAGCCAGGTAATCCATCTCTGGAGTGTCTGCGTCAAGATGATTCATGTCTTCCAATTTACTCCCAGCTCAAAATCTAAAGTAAATCAGCCCAGATTTTTCCCCGCCACGTGTGGCGGGACACGCTGGGGTGCGGAGGAACATCCCGTCCATCCATCTCGCTGGACTCGCAGCTCCTGACTTTAATGCCTGTCCTACATAATTAGAGCCAAACTGTGTGTTGATAGGTGAAAGGAGGAGAGGAGGCGCCCTGGGAAGGGAGATGGGGTGTGAAAGGGGATGATGAGAACATGTTTTTTTTTTTTTAATATGCTGTTCAGTTGCTTTTCTGCGTCAATTCCTTTCACATGAGAACAGTCCAGGAAGAACATTATCAATATTAGCTCCCTCATGTAATAAGAAAGTTGTCCAAAGTCTTAATTACCTTTTTAAACCACTTACAATTCTCCTGCCTCCTTATCGT
>NW_009596180.1:96640-112869 GCF_000690535.1 Cariama cristata | reverse complement strand
GAGACAGAGGGAGGGGAGGGATGCCGCGCTGCCCTCTCCCCTCCCGCCCGAGCTCTCTGGGGGATGGAGGGTTCGGGATGTCACTCCCTTTGCTCCTTCCCGGTCTCCTTCAGGCAGCCCTGGGCGCTGGTGGGGATCCTCGGAGGGGGTCAGCTTTCCACAGCAGAAGACAAACGGGAGTATGACGGGAACGGATCAACGGGGTTAGCCGTAGCCCAAAGAGATTTCATCACCTATGATGGCACCCGTTTTACTGTTACTGCTTTCAGTGGATGGATAAAAGGTTTAAGTCTTTCCTGACAATTGCTTGTCTTCTGTTGCTTTGCTCTGCTTTTTTCTGGCTGCTGGGAATGTGAACAGTGCAATGATAATAATACTGTAGTCTTTTGCTCACATGGACAGTGACCAAGCTAACAGCAGTACTCTCACAAAGTAACGTTTTAGCTGCCTACAAAGAGATGACACTGACACATTGAATGGCTGGGGCACTTCTATCGCACACAGAGTTATCTAGATAAAAATTAAACTGGTATGCTGTTCAACTAATTGCATGATTCTGTTGTGTGCAACTCTAAAAATAATTGATTGCTTCATTTTTCAGGGGTGCCTCATAATGGATTTAAAGTGGAAGTGACCAAAGGAATAATTCTTCATTTGGTGGATGAGGTTACAAGTTGGTTACCTGGCGACCGGATTGTCATTGCCAGTACAGATTATTCTATGCATCAGGCTGAAGAGTTTAATCTCCTTCCTTGCCCTGAATGTAAAAGTAATCAAGTGAAAATTGATGGTATGAAATATTTTATCAAGCTACTCATTTGTGGTAAATAGTTACATTGTCTTGTCTTTTACATTCTACATTTACTTGTCTTTTTAGCTAGTTTTTGTCCCATAAAGACATGGGCACATATGAGAGCTGAAGGCCCCAATATTATATTGGGACCTGAAAGTTTGACCCGAGGCAGCAATCCTTGTAGAATCCAGGGGAAGTGCTGATCTCCTCTGGGATCAGATACTGACAAATGAGCACGTCCCCAGACTTGGTGATTGCTTAAATGAAAGGTGTGCACTTGCTTAGACCAACGTGGTAACGAAGATGCTGTGCTCACCCCGAATAAAAAGGTTTCTGATTTTCACAGGAAGCCCACTTTATCTTCACATTGGAGAAGTCATAGATGGCATCGATATGAGGGCAGAGGTTGGTCTTCTGACTAGAAATATACTTATTCAAGGAGAAATGGAAGACTCATGTTATGGACAAAATCAATGCCAGTTTTTCTCCTTTGACACATTTGGAGGACACGTTAAAGTGAGTCATTTGTAATGCTTGTGCCAACAGGTGGTTTCAGACAGTTCCTTTCCTGGTTTGTAAACAAGCAGTATACTGCAAGAAACTACCATTGCCTCTGGGAGAAAAAGTATATTTGTCTATGAGGAAAGGAAAGGTTTGTTGGCCTGTTTTGCAAAACTAGACTTGCAATGAGTCTGTGCCATTTTCTTCACCGTGTATACAAAAATGTACCCTTCTCTGGGCTGGAGGAGATTCTTACCGGCATCGCTGTCAGTAGGGTCAGTATGAAGTTACGTAGTTCACGAGGTGTCAGTGAAGAAATTGTGCTTCCTGCAAAGCAAACCTGCTCCCTTCATGACTCAGAGAAGTGCTGAGTCTCACCCTGTCGTGCTTTGCCTCCTCTTGGTTGTCCCATGTGTTCTTGGTAGAGGTGCAAAATCTTGCTGTTGCAGGGGCTTTGTCTACCAGCTGGTGGAAATCAGGCAGCTGTGCAGGTCTGGCCTAAAATCACTTGACAAGGATAAAGTTGCCAGGAAATAGAGCCTGGTGGTAAATGCTACCCCTTTCTGTAGCTGGCAGGAGTACCTTGCCCGTAGCCCTGTACCCACTGCTATTGCCAAACGCTGCACACGCGGTTAGGCTGCTCGTCCTTGGCAGCCCCGTGCCCGTGGGTGCGGAGCCGCTGGCACAGCGCTCTGCAGGTGCTGCGCGGCTGTGAGTCAGGGCAGGGAGCTGACAGCTCCTTCTGGGATCAGGCCCTGTTTTACCCTGCAAACATACTGCCTAATGAGAGGGGAAAAAAAAAAAGAAAGAAAGAAAAGCCTTTTTCTTTTTGCATGTGTTTATATTGTAATGCCTTACTTGGATCTACATTTGTCTCAACAGATCCTAAGGAATTTTAGCTCTGTTCACATGTCAGGAGTGGAATTAAAAAACATGGGGCAGCAAATCCTGGGCAGTTACCCTGTGCATTTTCACTTGGCTGAGGACGTGGATGAGAGGGGAGGATACGAACGCCAAACGTACCTTGATAACCTGGCTATCCACCACTGCTTCTCTAGGTGTGTTGCCATACATGGAACTCATGGCCTTCTGGTAGGAGACATATTTTATTAGTACCAAGTTCATTTCTTTGCTTAGGCATTGCTAAACAGTAAGAGCTATTTCTGATGCAAAGAGAATTCAGAATATTGAAACAAGACATCTTTTCGCCAAGAAATGTCCCAACTTGTTAACTTCATTTGACTGGTGTTCAGGTTAGAACTGTTGCTCTGGTAGTGCAGCTCCTTGAAATTAATTTCAGATTCTTAGTATTGCCTAATTAATATTAGTAAAGGAGTAATCAGATATAGTGAAATCTTTGCCATGGTTATTCTGGACATTCTGTGATAATAGGAACTTTCATGTAAAATTAAAGCAACAGACTGTAAATGGACCTGACTAAAGCAATGGACCTTCAATTTGCAAGGGAGATAAAAAAGACAGGGGTTGTTCAAGTCAGGGCAATGTGAAATATATCCAAAACTATTCACATGACAAAGGGAATGAAATATGAGAGGGACAGACCCAAACGGCCGCTTCAGTGCCAGAAAAGCCCTCAGGAACTTGGCTTTGACCTAGATCCTCGCAGGGGACATTGTGGAGAGGAACTTAAAAAAATAAAAAAACCCACACTAAAGCTATACATGTCCCAGCTGGGAAAGACAGGTTCCCGCTCCAGTCCTGACACGTCCAGTTGCTGTGTGCTCTGCAGGACCCTGAACGGTCTTTTGGTGTCTGTGGGAATTTCCTCATTCACCTGATGTGTGCTCAGGCAGAGACACTCCCTGAACTATCCATGACCTCCCGTGTTTTTCCTGGATGTGTGGGGTGCAATAGTTGTGAAATCAAGAACCCAAGTGTGAGATCTAGCCTCCTCGCATGTGACCACTGAGGGCTTTGAGTCCATAAATCAGTGAACAGATTTTATAGCAAAGGTTAAATATGTGATTGTTTGGAAGGATCGTGTGGTGTCAATATAGTCATTAAGATAAAGAGTAATTAAAATGCAATAAAAAGCCTTCCTTTAAAGTAAATTAAAATAATTTGCAGTTCGAGAGAAGAGCATGTGTATTGAAGCAGGGCAGTTAAATAACATAGATGGGTACACATTTCAGCATCAGATTGTGAAACTTCAGCCCTTGAGGCAGAATAAACCAGCTAGGTGGGGTTTTCCCCCCTCCTGTCTTGACGGTTTAGAGGATGTAATTTTAGAAGTACGTTGCTGGAGCACTGTGGTTTGTGCTTTGATGTGTACAGGTCACGCAGTGCTGTCTGTAAGGCCCTTCTCCCATCTGCTGCTCCCATGTGCCAGGCTTGTGGCTCTTTGCAAGCCGGCGGCAGCGGGACCCACAGCTTGGGTTTCTCACCGTGGCTGGGAAGCAGGCTGCGACATGCCTCTCGCTGCCCTCGCACACGTCAGGCGTACGCAGGCTACTGTAGTCTTTCATGTCTAACGTTGCGGTGCATAAAGGTCATTTATATTGTATTGCTGTACTATATATAATTCAGTGTTTAGAGGCATCTTAATCAGCTGGTGTTGGACACGCCAGTGGGGCTGTAGCCTGTGTTGTGGACAGTGTTTCATGCTGGCGCGTACAGTAATATGCTGCTGTCACAGTGCCGCAGGTGGGCTCCTTTCCAAGCTTGTAGTTTCTAATTGTGATATGCCACAACAGATCAGTTATTGGGGTTTTGATCTAATGGCATGGACCCTTACCTTTCAGGGCAAATGTAAGTGATCTTGAAATGACATTATTTCTGGTTAGGAGAGTGATCAATATAGTTTCAGGTATGTAAGTTTTCAGGGCTGCCATGCGATTCTGAAGCTGTGACTGATCATGCTAATTAAAGCTAAAATCTGATTTCGGATACAAGGCTGGTTTTTATGCAACTGTCTGAAGCACAGATTAGCCAAACTTCAGCTAAATTCAAAAGAATGAAATTCTACAATTGAAATGCTGTTTAAAACAGCGAGTGGTTTGTTGTTACAGTTTCTTTCCAAAAATAGTCTTCCATGGCCTCCTTAGCGCAGCTTCTGCCCATCATTTGGAAGGGTAGAAGTAGCCAGGCTTACTGTTCTTAGCAGGCTGGCAAGGACACCTGCATTTTTGTTTAAATCTGTTTCCTATCTGTATTTCCCAGACTCTGCTGGTAGGGACACGTTCAGTGTCGCTGGATGTAGATTCTCTGTCACCCTCCTTGTAGCTCACTCCGAGCTACTGTACCTGCGTGCAGGGTCTCGGCGGCTTGCCAAAACTGTATCAGTGAGGAGCTGGGTACCTGGTTGTGTTGTGCTTTATTTTTAACTCTCTCTTGAACACCTTGTTGAGGCCGAAACAAGAGCAGCAGATGACAAGTTTGAGGGGTGACTGCCAGGAAACGATGAAATCCAGTAGAGATAAACCTATGGCAACTGTACTGTTTGTGACTCCAGATGTTACGTACAGTTGCAGCCCATTAAGGGGAGATCACAGGATATGAATGTGAAATGGATTTAGTTCAAGCATCCCTCTGTATACAGAAATAACCAAGTAGGTTAATATTAGTTAATCTTGCAGTCTTACACGGACATAACTCTGACGTCAACTGGAATTTTGCATGCCTGAAGAATGAATAAATATGCTGACAGGGATCATTTGAGTACAAAGTTAAGGTTTCAGTAAGATTTAGTAACAAATAGCTGGTATTTTTACTAGCCTGATTTAGTATTTACATTTAAAAGAAGGATTTCTGAATTTATCTTCATAAGACTGTACATCAAAGGAGGCTTGTGCTAAGTCCTCTTGGTCAAATTAGGGTTTAATGCAATATCCCTATGCATGTCAATTAATATTAAATAGACTGAAACAGTAAAATACCATCTCTGTCCAAGCTGATCGTTACAGAAATGAAATGGCTCTGCACCTTCTGAGAGTGGAGGAGAAAGAACAGAAACCTTGTTAATATAAATTACTTCACATGGTGCATTTTAAAGATTTTCTTATTTTATTTGGAAAGTATTGCAGTCGTGAAAATTTCTGGATTAACCATCCTAACTTGTTGATCTATCATGCGAGACACACTTACCTTTATGCAGATATTTAGTCCATGACACTGAATCAAATATTCTCTCTTAGAGCTGAGGGCAGTTTTAAATCCAGTATTTTGCCATTTTCCTTTAATTATGCATGCGATCTTCCTCAGAGTAATTTTAATGGCAGTTTTGCTGTATAAGAAGATCAGTCCACAGTTGTGCAAATTGCATGTAGTTCGAGTTAGCTCCAGGACTGATGCCTATGGAGGCACTGCTCGCCATATAGTGGGGTGGCAAAACCACTCTGTGAGTGTTTCGGGAATTTATTGCTAAGCAAAGCACATCAGTGATAGTTCCTACTGCTGTTAGCGTTGCGATCTATGGCCTGTGTACTTTCTGCCAGGTAAAAGACACCATTGGCTATGACACTCTGGGGCACTGTTTCTTCCTCGAAGACGGGACGGAGCAACGCAATACATTTTATCACAACTTGGGCCTCCTGACGAGGTCAGGGACGATCTTGCCTTCAGACCGCAGTGAGGCTATGTGCCTTGCCATCCGCAGCCACGTCTATGGAAATTACGTTCCTGTGCCGAGCACCGACTGCATGTAAGTGCTCCGGGAGCTGTAGCCAGGTTTTGCTCTTACATTGTGCTTTGTAGCTAGATCCCAAAGAATGCTGTGGTGAAACTTTTGAAAGGTGCCATTTGATTTTGAATGAAAAATTGTAGCTTTTTCTACCATTTCTTGTTTTAAAATAAATTAGCTACTCAATCACGTTTTGCTTGTGAAGATATCTGTTAACACCTGCGTGAATCCTAAGCAAGGAATATGTGCTGCTGGTTATTCCTGTTGCCGTTTCCTGAGAATCATAAATATGTTAGAGCGCTTTGCTCATTTCTGAACCCCTTTCTATTCTTTCCAAGTAGGATGTTGAAGGCTCCATGAAATCTGTCAAATAAAGGCAAGTTGCTTCAGCCCTGGTATAGACTGGCAAAAATAACACTTACTGCACAGGGAGTTTTTGCCTTTTTTCTACCGGGGCTGAATTGGGGCTGGAGCATCTAGAGTAAATTGGTCAATAGTACATGAGTGCATGAATATCTAGAGTACATCAGGAGATTTAGTGATAATGCAAAGATTAACATAAACTACAGTGGGCATCATTTAATAATAAGCAATATCCCAATATAGCTGACCAAAGTTAGCTTCTATTTTGGAGACCGATGAGCTGTAACATGGGCAGTCGGGGACCCAGGTATTGGCCTGGCTAGTGTTTGCAAGCAAGAACACAGTTTAACGAAGGAAATTGTATTTTCATGTTTTCTGGAAAAGGATGCAGTGGCCAAACTCTACGTATTTTGATTTGCGTAAATAATCCAACTGAGTTAATTACAATTGTTGTTGCTGAAATACCAAGGTTGCTTGTGTGGTTAATACAGATTTATTTTGCACCTATTTGGTGATTCTGTAAATCCAAAGGAGTGGGGATTTGTGCTATGTAGTAGTTAAGGTGGATAAAAAATGATTGAGATTTTCTGCTTAGAATGATCAAATTAATTGGTATGGTAATGGGAAAAGGTTTACAGTGTTTTTACATGTGGTCTTTATTACTGCACAAGATGTTATCAAATGAAGTAAGACAACAGATGACAATGTTTTCATAGCTATATCTGGCTTCTGTTTGCACCACTACTGATCTTCCCTCTGAAGAAAAACTCCTTATTTGAACAAACATCAAATTATATTTCCTTAATCTCCTGCTTAACGAGCCATTTGCAGCTTGCAAGGACATTTGTTTTGTTTTCCACATAGAAACTTCATAAATCTGTAGAGAATCCCCTGCCTCCTGCCATTGCCCCTGAGGTTCCAAAAAACAAACCAGAAGTTCACTTTTCAGTCATTTTCCAAAGCTGCTTAACTTAGGGGGGGGAAAAAAAAAAAGACATTGAGTATCCTTAAGCTGCATTTAACAGAGCATGGATTTTGTGTTAACGGTCTCATATAATTTACAATAGGTTCAGCATGTGGCTCCATAAATAACATGTCTGACATTACTAGATGGTTTCTTTTCCTTAAAGGGTACCATTAAAAGGTTGTGTGGAGTTTTAAAGTCAATAGGAGAGTTGTGGCTCAAGTCCAGTGCAGTGGTATGAAAATGTAACCCTTCCTGTTTGGTAACTGCTTAGGATCATTTTGATTTTGATTTTTCAGGGCTGTCAGCACATTCTGGATTGCAAATCCAAACAACAACTTAATAGAGAATGCAGCAGCTGGTGCTCAGGTAAAATCATTTAGCGGCAAGAGCTATGCTTTACCTCCAGTTCCCATATATTCTACTCTTATTGATGTCATTAGAGTGAGGGCAATGAATTTTTACTAAGACATCATAAAATTTGGATATGTATTTCTGCAACTTTTGTTTCTGTTAAGAACAAGTATTTGCCTACAGTTCTCACACTGATTTCTCTCACAACTGTGGCTGGAAATGATGTGTGATGTCTCTTAGCAAATGTTGATTTTTATTAGTAGTTAATAGTTAAATGCCCAATAAAATTTTACATTTGTATATATAAATATATACTCTTTCCTTGTTATTATCTGTGATGTTTACCCAAATCATGTTTGTTTTTAATGTGCCTGTATAGAGAAGGCTATGTTTTCTAATAAGCCACCTGAATTTCATCCACAATATATGCATTTTTGAAACCCATGTGTGTGTGCCCTGGGGACCCACTGTGCATGCCAAAGGATAAGTTGGGAGGTGTAAGAGTATGGGCTGGCATGTGTCCCCTGGCACTCGCACGTTTGGCCGGCTCAGGTTAGAAATCTGGCCAGCGTAGTGGGAAACTCTAAGTCCTCATGATAACCCCTATCATAATTGCAGTGTCCCATTTCTCGGGCCTCCCTTTGTCTTTTAGGATGTCGGGATGTGGTACATCTTCCATCGGGTTCCCACTGGACAGTCTGAGGGGCGATATCCAGAGGGACAAGCTGAACATACCCCCTTGGGAGTATTTTACAACAACAGAGTCCACTCCAATTTCAAGGCACGTGGATGATTTTTATGTGTGTCTATCAATATAATATTATGGCGTAGGGCTGACCGTGTGTGGTGCTCTGAAATCAGATGATCATGGGTGTCTTACATTTTGATAAAGGTCTTTTAACACTATATCAAGACACAATCAACTTTTGAGGGTAATGCTCTTTCTAATGATTAAAGAGGGAGCTGAGCAGAATGGGGAGTCCCATTTCAGGCACTTCTGTTGGGTGCCTGTGTTAGAGGGAATGTGCGCAGGCCATGGGTACACCTGCTACTGGGGGAAATTTAAGGAATGACAGGCAGGACACTGAGCACTGCTGTTGGCCACAGTGGTGCAAGGATATAGGGGGGTGAGCAAAAGTCATTTGTGCCAGGGCCTGCTCATCACCTTTGAGAAATGAGACCAAAAATTCAAAGGTAATTCCAAGAAAAACACTTTCTCCCAAATATACAGTTGACATGAAAACGTAACCTGTAAGCTATATAAAAAGCATTTTTAACTTATTTCTCAGGATTATAGTTTGAAATCAGTGCTGTTCGCTGTGCCTTGTATATTTTACAACTTGGTCCATGACAGCTGCTGCTCTAGCCCAAAGCCTTTAAGTTGGCTACAGCGGCTCATGTTCTCCTTTGACTGTCAGGGGACTCGTCACTCTTTCTTTAAAACCTTACTTCTTGACAACGCTCTTTTTCCAAAAAGTTATCAAGAGCTTGGCAGAGTCCCTTATTGCCTTCTGCAAAGGGGAGAGAGAGTGGGAGTTCAGTGCCTTGCTTTGGGTCAGAAGACAGCCCAAGATGCTGATGCATAACATATGGCAGGGCAGGCTCTGTCCTGACTCCAGCGAGCTACATCCTGTGCTAAAGTCATGCTGAGCAGTGCCAAGTGACACGGAAAGGGGAGAGAAAGCCCAGGCTCTTGCTGTGCCTGCACGCACTGGCTACCCACGTTCATTGATAAAAATCTGGGATTTCTGGTCTCTGTTGGGTGGTCTGTTAAAATAAATGGAGTCACTTACATTTTCAGGCTGGTTTGTTTATTGGAAAAGGAGTAAAGACAACGAGAGCCAGCGCTGAAGATCCCAGAGAGTATCTCACTGTGGATAATGCCAGGTAAGCACGTGCTGCATGGCTAAGTATTTTGGATAGTTGTATTGCTTCTTGGCTTCTGCATTGTATTTAGCAGATCATTAATGCCTCATTATGGCTGGAGGATCTGAAAAAAACACAGAAGCTATTTCTGATGTGCAGAGGCACATACTTCATAGCTATGCACTGAATTGTTTGTGTTATTGCTGACCAAAAATGACACATGTGTACTTGGAGTTATGAGGACTAAGCAGTGAAGCACTTGAAAGGGGATCCAGATCCCATTAGTCCATTAGCAGGTTTGTAAACTCCAACATTTCTTATTAATTACTTAGAAGAACTTACATCTGAAAGGTGACGTAAGAGACTGGTCTAGGATTAATGAGGAAAATAAAGTGGCCTCAGAGCTTTTTGTCAGCTGCTTTAAAACCTCTGAGCTTCCTTTCGCAGAGTGGAAGCGGGTAAATTAAAGCCATTTTCTTTCTCAGTGCAGCCCTATGGGTCTATGTGAGGAGGCTGTGGCAGAAATCGGCCACTGCTCCTGGTCAAGCCTTGGCTTTTTTCCTCCTCCATCATACCCTATTGGTGCCACATATGATGCTCCTGTATGGCTGAAAGGAAAGGGTGACTTTGTGTCCCTTGTGAGACTTCCCTGCCAGGGCCATCCCCTTGGGCACAGAGGAGGCACGGCCCTTAGTACAGCAGCTGGAAGAAGTAGGAGGTGAGGGTAGACTCAGAAAATGCAACAGTGATTTTTTTTCCAAACACAGCACAAATCTACCATTAACAGTCAGTGTGGCAAGAAATAGCCTGCAAGTAATTGAGAAGGGCCCAGTTCACAGGGTGAATCCTTTTTCCATATGACAGCTTCTCTTTCAGCAGAGACAGAAGCATATGGAGGTCTGGTCTGTACATGCAAGGAAAACAGCTCCAATTACTCCGTTATCTTTGCTGAATGAGACTCTTGAAAGTGCCTCATTGATTTTCTAGCATCAACCCAGGGATTCTCAATGGGCCTTGTAAGGACAATTACAAAAGGACCCAAGTGACTTGGAAAAAATGTTTTCTATGCCTCTAAATCATGCTGAATCAAATGAAGGAGTAGCTGTGGGCTCACTGAAGTCTAGTGAGAAATTGCCTGTTGATTTCACTGGGGCCAGAATTTCACTCTTATGAATGTTTCTTGTTTTCTGCTTTGTACCAAAGCACAGAAATGAAATCAAGCTGATAGCCTGACTCTGATCTAGGGCATATCACCTCTTCAGGCCCATCGTGCCAGTATTTGGAAGCCAAACAAGGCCTGCCAGGGGTGACCTCCTCTGTCTGAGGTCGGTTCCTATGTCTCCTGTGCCACATTAACTAAGCTCCTTGTTTCAGGTTTCGCCCACATCAAGATGCTGATCCTGAAAAGCCGCGAGTTCCTGCCGTGATTGATGGTCTTATTGCTTTTAAAAATAATGACCATGGGGCCTGGGCCAGGGGCGGCGACATTGTTTTCCGCAACTCGGGGTAGGTTACTGTAATTACGTGTTATATCATTCCCTTCACGGCAGACATAAATAGGTCTGTAGGCCAAATTCACTGCAGACATTCCTCATCATTTACACTGTTCTGTTTCTTCTGTCCCAGGTTTTCAGACAATGGAATTGGACTCACTCTGGCCAGGTAATTTCTTAAAATGGGCCTTCTTCCCATTTTTTTTCCCCCAATATAACAGGCTCAAGAATGGAAGCTGAGACATTCCCCTAGTAATTACTGTAAGACACAAGAAAACCTCACATTTCCCTCCCAGACCACATCAAGTCTTCCCTGCGCAGCCGTTAATACAAAGGGCAATTTAGCCTTTCATTCTCTTTGCCTCAGCATGTCTGGGGAATACATCTTAATTGCCCAATATTTCCTTTTGGACGGTAGGTCCTGAACCAGTAGACTAAACATCTGGCTCTGCCTTCAGCGAGACTTTTCTTGTTCTCTAGGCTGGTGGAGCAGCATTGCCCGTAGCTCGTGTGCTGCCAGGGCAGGGGGCCTGGGATGGTCCCCAGGATGGTGGCACAGCAGGTCTCCTGCCTCCTCTGCTGGTGCCTACCATCCTCCCGCTGCTCTCGTCTTGACCCCTCTTGCAAAAGACCTACAAAAATAAGCCATATCCAAAGCCCACTGTAGGCAATGAGAATCAGTGGTATTTGGTGCTTGCTTCAGGGGTGTAGCTAAAAATTTACAAAGCAACTCAGTATAGAGCACTGGTTTTACCCGGACTAAGTTACCTGTATTACTGATGCCCAAGTACTAAGTTACATCAGCACTAACTTGCTGGTTTCTAAAGAGGCTTTACAGGAGGCTGTTATACCGGTGCATGCACTTTTTTGCAAATTAAGAAAGAAATTCTACTGTGTCTGTGGTGTAATTAAAAGTATTAATTAATTGGTTATACTGTGCTGCATAGTTACCTGGTGTTTCTTTGCTTGTAGTGATGGCACTTTCCCGACAGATGAAGGCTCCAGTCTGGAGGTTACACGCTCCATTTTTGTTGGAGAAAGCAGCAACGTTGGCTCCCAGGGAGGCCAAAACAGCTACTGGGGAAAAGGGGCAAATGGAGAATACAGAACACTGCCCAGAAACAAGTGAGTTATTCTTCTGCCATTTCTTCTTGGTGTTAGTGTAAGCTAGAAGAAAAGCCTCAGGAATGAATGTGACTACCAAAGAGTAATTTATACTGGGTGTTTAAATTATTATACAGGCCAGAAATAATAAGCATCCGAATAAACTCACTCTTCAGGCCAACAGCTTGAGAGCATTCTCAACTGAATGTATTTGATTTAATTTTCTGCTTAATTTATTAGTCACTGGAGAATGGATTAGAGAATCTGAAAGATACCGAATGGCTTTTGTGTAGTGCTTCAGTAGCACAGCGTCGAACTGATGGCACAGCTCCCATACACCATGCCACTGTCCCTTCTGCTGGCATACCTGGGCAAACATGGCCGGTTTGACAAAGGAGAAATGATTTTTCATTATTGTATCTTATTTCTCTTTCAATAGCTGTATGTTATTTTCTATTTTGATAGCAGCACAGCCTCCTGTCTAGCAACTGCAGTGCCTACCCACATCCCCATAGCAAGGGGTGCTTCCCCAAGCCTAAACTCTACCCTAATGTATGTTTTTGGTGATGCTCACCAATTATTAAACCCTTTACAAGGAATATAAAATTAAGTAATAAGCAGTACTCAGCAGACATGCCACGCACACAGCCCTGACTATACAGGTCTCAGCTGTAAGGGGAATGGGATCTGTGTGGAACAGCAATAATAGTCAGAGCTACCCTCAGTTATTATCGGTGGTGTTTTTTTAATTGCAATTGCAAAAAAGCTCCTTTGCAGTTCAAACAAGTTCTAATAATCTGTGATATTGTCAAGCAATGTACTCTTGGAAAGGAGTATGCCAAAACATGTGATACCTGTCCTTTCATTACACCATAGTGCAAAATGGGATGTAGGGGTTGTACCAGACCAAACTACTGGGATAACAGCTCTGGAAATCAAAGAAGAATTATTTGCTCAAGAAACACTGTTTGAGCCTGGTGTTTCCCATTGGCAAAGTGTTTGTGGATCTCTGGGGCCAACCAGTAAGAACAAACATCAAGGCTGGGGGCGGAATCTGGGCCTTGGTGACACCCAGGCTGGAGAGAACCTCTGTGCCCATGAGCTGTCCACTTCGTGGCTTTCCTGTCTGAGCAACTCTTCTGGACTCGGTAGGCATTGACCTACCCTTCCATGCTGCTACTAGCCAGCTTCGTTACCATCTGTGAAGCTGATGCAGGCCATGCTTTAATCAAACATGGCCAGGGCCAAGCAGAAGTTGACACTTTCTTAAAACAAACCGTGGAAGGGGCAGGTCCTTATTTGTGACTTCAGTGCTGTCTCCTTCAACACTGATGTCTTGACAACATGTTCATGGACCAATACTGCAGGAATCGCTTTTCTGTATGAAATGCTGTGGTCCTAGGGATCTCATGTGAAATGGCTTGCAAGCTGATGTCTTGACAACATGTTCATGGACCAATACTGCAGGAATCGCTTTTCTGTATGAAATGCTGTGGACTAGGTCCTAGGGATCTCATGTGAAATAGCTTGCAAGGACAGGAGAAACTGTGCTGCACCACTTGGTATTTGCTTCCAAGGAGATGCTTTCCTCCAGGGAGTCTGACTGATGCCATTTTTTCAATCAGGCTGATGTTTTCCTGAGAAACCCATCTGCCCTGGAACAGGAAACCTGATGGCAATACTGTCACACAGCCCTTCAGGTCTTCCTCGTGGTGATGAACTCCTGGGTGGCTGAGGACAAGAGTTTTGAACTGCTTTACCCCAGCTTACAAGCCTTAGGCACGCTTATGAATAGTTTTTTTGGCTCTGAGCCTTATCCTGTAGAGGATACTCAGCAGAGTTTCATCTTTCATTAACTGTGTGATGTGCGTCCAGATCCCGGTTTTGGGAAAGGAAAGGTGGTTTAGCTACTTGTTAATATCTTTCTGTGCCTTCAGGAGAAGACTCAGAGTTTGCCCAGCTTTTAACACAGGACTGTGTGTGTTTTTAAATCTCACAGGACGTTCCCTATTCGTGGATTCCAGATTTATGATGGGCCTGTCAGGATAGCAGAATGCACTTTCAAGAAGTTCACCCCGACTGTTGACAGATACTCAAGTGCCATCGGGTTCTTCATGAAAAACTCCTGGCAGATAAGCCCTCAGAATAATGTTTCACAGATCCTGATGGAGAAAAGTGTAAGTAAGGAAAGCAGAAATGCATGCTGTTAGATGTGCAAGTTTTTGAAGTTTTTAGAAGAGCAGGAGTTTCCAAGAAGTGCTGCATGTTAGGTTGGTGCATACCATCAATTCATTTTGCAACATTTTTTGTGGTTTGTTTTTTTTTTTTTTTAAAGTGAAGGCTATTTATAGGACAGTAAAATGTGACAGTATCTTATGCCTGGGCAGACATACATAACAAAATCTGCATTAGAGGAAGGTTTCACCTTGTAATCAAAAGACACAGAACACTACTCTTAGCTGGTGCAGCAATACCAGCTTATGTGTGCCGAGCACCTGGTGAGGACCTGGCCTCAGAGACTGAGAGGGACACAAATGAGATGTCAGGAAACAGTAAGCTGCAATGCAATTCTTACGCAGAAATAGCAAATGACCTTAGAAGCAAAGTCATTACCCAGTTTCTGGGGTCAGCAGTGAAATTCCTGTTGAGCACAACAGGGACTTCCCTTGAGCAGTGACAGCAGAATGGGGCTCTGTACCTCTGCCTTGGCAGGACTTGTAGGATGCTGAGCAATTCTAGTCCTTGTCCTGGATTCCTGCAGGAATCGTGGCTCTGCACGATTGGCTTGGGAAATTATGGATTCCACCTGGCTTGCTCCCAGGGATCATAACCTCTCCTTAGCTTTTTTCAAACAAGGTTCAGGCTTGTTAGGATGTCCATGAACTGCAGTAACTTTGGCTTGAGGTTTGGCTTTATCTTGAGGAAAATTTCCATTGCTCTGGGATTGACCAATATCCTTCCCCCTGGCAAGCAGTTAGTTTGTGTGTCCCCTCTCTGGTACATTTTAGACCGACAACAGGAGGGTATTTCATGAAAGGATGATGTTGATTGCAGTCACTTGCCTGGTCCTCTAAAGAAAACACAGTTCCTGTGCATTTCAATAAAGAGATCTTAGTTACCTTAGATGCTTTAGGGAGCTTTAGGAAGACAAGGGCTAGTTGCCGTACCTGCTTTATGTCCTCCCTTGGGGAAATGGTTATAAGATAGTCATGGAAAACATGAATGAGAAAATCAACCTGGAACCAGGGAGGGGAGCTTAGAGAAAAACGTATGATGAAAAAGTTCGATCGGTGGAACGGAAGAGAGTGGGATTTTTCCTCCATTAGTGGCTGTAGGACTCTGTCCAACTGAATAGTTTCAGACAGATTATATCTGCGCACATTAGCAAAGGGGATGATTACACCTTGAATGGCTGAAAATGCAGCTCTTTAGTACAGTTGCACGGTTTGAGGCCAACAAGCCTGTTAAATATCTCAGCATTTTTTGTCTGAGAGTTTAGTACTGCAATGCCTTTAAGATATAAGGTTTTCAAAGTAAAAGTGGTCAGAAGACTTACTAAATGCTTCTGCAAAGCAAATTAAAATAGTACAATGTCAACCTATTACAAAAAAACATTTATGTTTGTAACCACCTGCATCCCAGCACTTTTCACTTTGATTCCGTTTTATCTGGATTGAACCCAGGTGTGCTAAATTTGATTTGAGACTTGAAGGACCAGGGTTAGTTTATGGTTTTGTTGCTAATTGCTATGTGGGACAATATGTCTTTGACTAGTTAAGATAGAGCCTGTAGACTGTTTTAATCAATTTTCCATCTCCAGACTTCATTTTATTACTTTTTTAAAGGGTAGCTAAGTACTAATTCCCTAAACAACAATCATTTTACAGTTGTTTTTTAAGAAGAAATCAAACATTACTGCAAGTTGTATAGTGATGACAAAACTATTAGTCATGCTGAAGGAGTAATTGTAATTAATCAGACTAATCAGCAGATTGGTTAGACAACAAATAATAAAACCAGTCAGATCTTGTTTAATTCCAGCATAAAAATAACAGTCAAGTAGAACAGAAGACCTAAACATTACGCTCCACAAAAAAGCATTCTAGTTGCCTTTGTGTTGACAAACCTAAATCTCACATATTAAGATATCTG
>NW_009596180.1:92614-96609 GCF_000690535.1 Cariama cristata | reverse complement strand
GCAGGAACATTATTGCTAGGCTTGTTTGTTTGTTGTTTTAAAAAGAGTGCTTTTTAAAAGTTATTTCAGAGCAGTGGAAGCAGTAGCTGGTCTTAAGCCAGCTGAGGGCATGACTGATGGCTGCGGTCTCTTTTAGATCCGGTTACTGTCAGTCAGTAGGACTTGGAGCCCTCAGAGGAGATGGACCCAGCCCACAACAGAGCCATGCCCAAACAAGATGCTTGTGTGTTATTTCTTAAGAAGACGTGATATATCTCTTTGTAGTCATAAAATAGCAACCCATTCATCCCTCTGTCCTTTTGCTGCACAGCTCCTGTGGAGTGAGGTGAGGAGCAAGAGGTTGTATGTGACCTTTTGGGCTCCCATGAACAAGGCCACATCTAGCAGGTGCAGAAGACTCACAAACTGTCCCAATTCACACCCATTGCTAATAGTCTCTCTGATTATTTTTTCCCTGCAGCCTTGAATCTACCCTGTTTCAAGCCTATTCTACTGCCAGCTGTGCCAATACTGTGGCATCTCTGAAATTACTTGTGCCAAAGAAATCCCAGTGGTCTCTGTTGGGTGGGTTTGTGGTCCCCAGGAGAGCTCAGAGAGGCCAGCACTGGCTCCTAGCTGTCGTCTAGTGATTCCCATGGGATCGCAGTTTTACCTAGTTAAGAGATGGACATGTCCTAGTGTTGTCTTTACTATGTTTTGCCTGTGTTGTCATAGTGCCGCATTTCTGTGTCAAAGCAGAAGTTTGCAAACAGTTCATGATGGGAAAAAGAAAAGCAGACGCTGAGTTAAAGTGCACGTCTGTTATTCCCTGAAAAAGAGGGCAGAAAAATAAAAAAACAACAACCCTGAAGAGACTCCTGACTAAAGGGAACTTGCAGGGTGAGGGCTTGCATCGCTGCAGCAGAGTAAACGCCATGCTAATGAGGGCAGAGACCTAAGGTGGTAAAATAGAGGAAGATTCACACTGGCTGAAAGTGGTTTCCTTAAAACGATAACAGTGATACAGTGATGTGGCTTTTGTTGGCAGCTTATGCCAATGCTTGAATTTTAGAAAAAGTTGCAGGTTTTTGTAGAAAGTGTTTTCCGCTGCAGACTTCAAGACTTCTCTGCAGGTGTGTTAGGTGTGCTGCCTTTGGACAGGTTGAATTAGCATATTCCTAAGAGATTACGTACTCACATAACCGTCATCTGTCAGGTCTCCCTGTCAGGCCTCAGAGAGGTAATTCAAGCAACCTTTATACCATGTCACTCCCAGGTGGGCCATACCTGATGAAAATTAGATGTCTGAATAGTAGTGTGGTAGCTAGACATGACCTGTCTCTGCACCTTCTTCTAGCTCATTCCTAGCTCCCCATGGACATACCTGATGAGCTGAGTCTTTCTTCATGTGTGTTCACTTAGAAAAAAAATACATGTTCCCATAGCTATAACTGCAAACTTGGTGCACCCCTATCCCGCAGTGTACAAAAGCAAGGTAACCTTGAGACTTATAAAAGATGTGACACTGCTCATTAACATTTCCATTTTGTTTCTGACTTTCAGACTTTTTAGAGGAGAATGTTAGAGATCAGATTAGCATTAGCACCAAAACTGTCTGCTGCTGGATGGAAACACTGAGAGTGTTAATCAAATGTAAGCTGTACTGGCTGTGCCTTAGTTTGTTTTGAAGTACAGCTGACTTTGTTCTCCTCCCCAGTGAAGTGCCCGTTTTCATATTCAACTCCAGAAGTGCACTGTCAGAAAGTATTTATAATGGAGCTTTGAGCTGCAGCACAGTGTTTACATTTTTTAAATATCTCCTCTTTTATAAATTAAAATGAAAGAAAAAAAAAAAAAAAGAATTTTGTGATCCTCCTACTTTGCCAAGTAGCCTTTTGGGAAAAAAATTTCCTGTGGTGCCGGAAGAAAAGTTTTTAAAACACTCAAAAATACACATTAAATTTCCATGTGTTTGAGCCTCCTTTAAATGAGACTGCTTCAGGTGTTTGTTTGAGACTTGTACTTAGACAAGAAGGTGGTGGAAAAATGGTCCTAGGCTCTACTTTAATTTTAAAGGAATAAAGACTTTTATTCTACAAGTAGCTCTTGCTGCAGTGGTCATTCTTTTTAAGCCAATGAGACTTTCCATCTAACTCAGAATCACAATGACGCTCCTATTCTCCTAAGCTCTTCTGTTTATTATTGTTAAAATAGAACATTTAAAGCCCTTAGAAAACTTGCAGCCTGATCCTGCTGACCCTAATTCTTACTCATGTGCACAGTCCAATTAAAATTAGTTGGGCTAAATGGAACAAATTACAGTCCTTTGGGTCAGCGTGATCCAGTCGCTATTTATACCGTCTGCTTTTATACACATTGCTGCAGGATTCATTCAGAGTGCTTGACCTGGAGTAGTTATTTTCTTGATTACTTCAGAACTTAATTATCACACACTGTAATAATTTTCTCTGCAGACTTTAAAATATTCCATGCTTTTTTGCTGAACGTCTGCAGTTCCCTTGTTTTGCTGGATTTTCATATCAGGACAGATTCTTAGTTACCAAAAACTCTTGAAAACAGAGCTATGCATAATGAGGATAATGCTGCTTCCTGTTATTTCTTCTCTTTCCTAAAAAAAAAAATTCTTCAGGGGATATATTAGAATGTGCACAAGGCCCAATTCTGAGAATTGCTGTCACTTCTATGAGTTTTATAAGGTTTTAGGAGGAACAATTAGGAAAACATGGCACTCACAGAACCACGTAGAACAGCCATTGAAAATGTATGAGAGAATTCACCTAATATCTAGTATTTTTTGTTTCTTTGATCACAGCTCTGATATTCCTCAGTAAATTTCATAATCTTCCAGTACTTCCCTACCCTTTGAGTCATCCTCTTCCTTTTGCCACTGCACAATTTATTGCTGTATGATTTCAAGGAATCCATGGTTGTGCAGTTGCATTTCAAAGAACTGAAAGTCTAATTTTTGTGAAAATATCTCCTGGGATTAAGAAATGAGGGGGAAAACCAATATAGTTGGAAATTTTTCTAAATGGATGAGGCAAAACTAAACTCTTTACTCAGACAATAGAGCTTTCTAGTTCTAGCTGTATCACTGCTTTGGCTGTTAAAACACTGCAAACCCAAGTCCTTGCTTAGAGCTAACCAGTAATTTTTCTCTTATTTTCTCCTGCCAGGTTGGACTGAAAGTTTTTTTTGGCAGATCGGGCCAGTGGTTTGGAAACAATGATAATGATGGTGACAAAATGTCTATCTTCCATGATCTGGATGGCTCGGTGACAGGGTATCCGGACGCTTTCATAGGCAGAGCGGATAACTACTTGCTGCGTCATCCCGGGTGTCTCACTGTCCCACGCTGGAACGGGGTGATGTGTACTGGGAAATTTGCACAGGTAACTGGGGGCGGCTGCAGGCAACGTTGCTGGTCATGTTGGGTGGGTGTCCTTGGGTAGTCTGCTGAGGAGTGATGGAGTGAAGCCTACGCAACACTCCGTAACGTAAGAGGTGAATAATAAATTTGGTATAATTTTACTCCTCTCGGTGTTATCTACCTAATTCCAAGAATTCCGTAAAGCTCCGGTTGTGCAGCAGCCTGCAACCTGTGGCTGTAAAGAGCCCTGTCTCTTCCCATTCCTCACAAGAAGCTGCAAGTTGTAATTGAGTTGGGAGAAAGTTTGGTGTTTTCTAGTTCTTGCTTCCAGGCATTTGGCCACCCTATCATGGGGCTCTGGTAATAAATCTGGTGAATCAAGTTTCAGTAATGGAAGACCTTACTTCTGTGATACATCCCACTGTGTTCAGGATGGTGAAATGGGTGGTTGAGACACAAGCCCACACTTATTTATTTCCCATCTGGAAATCACTGGCTGAGGGATGGTCAGTCTTAGGTCAGGGTGGTCTTAAACCTTCAGAGCAGTTTTCTTCAGCACACTTGAGGCAGAGACTGTAACTGAGATGTCAATACCTTGGTAGAAAGGGCTACAAATCCTTTCAGT
>NW_009596180.1:61327-92602 GCF_000690535.1 Cariama cristata | reverse complement strand
AAGAGGAGAATGGTAAATGGAGGGGAAATGTGACCTAAAAATCGGATTGTGATTCATTGTATGTTGCTCGAATTTCAGCAAGACCTTTGTGTATGGATAGAGCATACTGTAAATATGTGACTCACCACAGCTTTGACAGTCACCTGTAAGAGATTGCAGATGGCTCTCCTTGCTCCTCCACTTCTAAAGGGAGTTAATGTATTTATCAAAAAGGTATCTAGGCTTGTTTTAAAACTCCAGTTACTTGGACATCTTGCCAGGTCTCCTCTATCTTTGTGTTGAACAAGCCAAAGATTAAGACTGTGTGTGGTGAGTGCACACAGCACCATGTGGTTTGAGGTTGGAAAGTGGGACTGGGAGTCCTGATGCAAGACGTAGCTTTTGGAAGGACCATTATGTTCTTCTGACCCCTGAGAGCAGCCCTGCGCTGTCAAATAAAGACTCCAGTGGGGTGCACTGCTGGATACGAAAGGCAAGAATGGATTATGAAGTGATCTTAAAATAAGATCAGAGATATAGCAGGTGTTTGTTGTTTGTTTATTTATTTATTTATTTATTAAGAGTCTTCTGTGTGCTTGGGAGCATGCTGCAAACCCTTGTCTCATTGTGAGTCAGTAGAGATTGCTCAGACATCAGCAGGTGCAGCACAGGATGACATTCTACCTGAAGTCACTGAAGACTGGGCAGTGTTAACATTGCCTCAAGAGGAGCAAGCTGTCAGGTTTCCCTTTTTCCATGCAGTTTTGTGATCTTGGGGATTAGCAGAGCCTAATTTCCTACAGCTGCACCTCAGGATGACTTTCAAACCTAGACTCATGGATTTTCCGCATTGGGAGATTTCTGAAGATGCTTTCTCTGTGGCTTCTCTGATGTATAGTAATGTGTGGGCTCGCACTTTGGGTAGTCAGACACAGCACTCTGTTCCCCTTTCTCCAAGGAACTTTCTTGATTAAATTTTTGGGAATTCAATTATCTTCGAGACCTCTGTGCCTACATAATATATGCACAGTCAAACCCAGATTATGCACGTCTCCTTAAGCTAAAAAAATTATATGCATTTGCTTTAGTTGCACAGGAGAGAGCAGGAGTTGCTATTTAAGTGTCTAGACACTGGACTTACGACCCTTGATTTGCTATTGACTAGGCAGAAACAGGATTGGGCTCCTATGAAACGCTCCCGTTGAATTAGAGTTTTGTCCTTGGCACTTAGTTTTGCTCTGTGTCTGTAGAGGAATGATCCTCTCTGCTCTGGCAACCTAACAGTTAAATTTAGAATTGTAAACAAGTAGGCATTTATATTTTTATTTCTATTAATACTGTCCTGGTTATGGCACTCTACATGGTGAGGCAGTTTTTCCACCATAGAAAATTTCCTTGGCTAGGTTTAGGCAAACATAAACATTTGCTTCTCTGGGATCCATTACTTACGAGCGTTTTTCAACTAATCGGCATCCAGCAGGATGAGTAAAGTTCATATTAAATGCTTTACTTTATGGGTTTTGGGTAGGGAAATATATGTATGTACAGGGTAGAAGAACTTGGTCCCGTGCAGCAGGGTTTGATTTAATTTGGAGGGTATACTTGTTGAAGTATTTCAGATTAACCCTGATTCTCAGCACCTCGACTAACTGATTATTTGTTTGTGTGCTAAATTCTGAGTGTCATACTTCAGATCAAAAGCCTAAAAGAGTGAATCCAATTATGGAGAAAGATGGTTTGCCTTGATCTTGGCAACTCTATTACAAAATATGTTTTCCCTCTGGTAGACAAGAACTTTTATTCTTCCCTAGCGCAAGCAGGTGAAAATGTCTTTTCAGTTCAAGGAAACAGTGACTCCTACGTTACTGCTGAACTGAGCCCAAGATAGTCAGCCTAGGGATGGGCTGCTTGGCATGGAAAAATGAGATCCAAGTCCTTCAGCTAACATTGCAGGCAAATCCTTTCTGAGCAAAGGGCCTAGAGTTCAGTTAATTCCTTTCTGCTTGGTTTCTTTCACTCATTTTTCATGCCCTTCTTCTCCTGGGTGTAGTTTGCCCAGGAAAGGAAATGCCTGGGGAAAACTGATTCCTCTGGCAACGTTCTAGCTCCACAAAGTCCTGGGGACAGGCTTTCCTGAGAGTGTTTTAATCTGGCAGCTGAGGTTGACATTCCCACCTTCCTACGGTTGGCCCTTCCTCTTCACTGTCTCCAAGAAGCACCATGCCACCTTCCCTATGTGGTGTCCAAGGCCTTCTTTCAGCAGGGAGCACTAAGAAATGCCTCATACTTTGGCTCTAGTGTTGCCTTTCGCTACTGAAGCAGTGTTCTGGGACCGGCTTAAAATCATGAAATTTCCACAAGCACGAACTATCAGGTCTTTTTGTCTTCCTCTCTTGATTCTGGAGCCTGTGGGGTTGGTGTTGCCCAAACAAGACCAACCCCTTTGCTTTTTAATGACAGCTGAAACTCTCATGTTGTAATGTAAACAAAGTGAGGCTTTGAGGAAGAACACTAAATGGAGGGAGAGTCATGGGGAAATCACAAGAGTTGGCAGCACCACGTTTTCTGGTGGTCTCTGTGAGTCACTCAGACTCCATCAGCAGGGCACCAAGGTCCTTGGTGTCCCATCAACCTGACTTTCAGCTGTTGCAAAGGCCAGTAATAAAAGAAAAAAGTAGGGAGAGGCTCATCCTATAGTTCCCTCCATGTAGGTGGCTTGAGATTTCCAATGGCACTGAACTGGAGACTCCTCTACACCTGCATTACTCGTTAAAATGTAAATGAGATTCCTAAACAATTTCTGATTTTTATATAAATTGTAAGACAAGTGCCTTGGCTCCCACTGGGCAGTTGAAGATGTGCACTTACTGCTTCCTTGCAGATTTCACAGCAACTCATCAGGAGAGGCTGTGAAATTTCTCTTTTTTGGTATTAGTCCTTATTAAAATAAGCAGAGTTTTTGGCAGTATGTGCTGTTTTCTTTTATAAGCTTAAAAAGTTATTAGACAGTCAGAAGAGACTGTCACATAGCTAAATTAATGTCAGTTTTGAATTAACAAAAAATGGATGCCTTGCTATTATAAAATGCTTTAGGAAATGCTGTTGATTTTTCACCAGTTCATTTAGTCACTACCTTAATGCAGGCAACTGAAATACAAATTATTCCACTTTTCTTAACTGATCCTGCATCTCCAAGTTATATACTTTCAGCTGGTATTGTGTACTCAGTACTTGTATAGCAGTAGGTAGCGAACAGTGCTTTTCTAACCACAGGCAAAACCGTACAATCCCAAGGTATTCCTGATTCTTGAGAATTGTCAGCATCTCACAGACTGCGAAGGAGGAAAAGCCTGTAAGATACTTTTCAGCTGCTGGTGTCTGTATTTGGACAAAGAGGTCCAATTTTGATCTCTGATGAACACCAATGGAAAATCAAAGTAGTTTTGCTGATGTCAGTGACATCCTAGCATGTCCTAGCATGTCTTAGAGAAAGAAAGATACAATTTTTCCTTTCCAAAATACTTTTAAAGCCTTCACTTGGAAATTTCATAGAGAAAATGTTTTGCCCTGGGAAATTAACCTTTTTTGAACAAACAACCAGAAGGAGAGAAGGTATGTTTTGAGTGTCTCATTTTTAAGGTATTTTGTACCAGCTTGACAGCTGACAGCACAGCAGGACAAAAGCAATATTAAAGAAACTAGAAAACATGCAAACCTGTTCTCAGAAACCAAGATTTTCTGTTCCAATACTTTGCATGTTGCTTATCTTCATACTCGCTACCCAGTTGAATAGCAGATCCCCCATGAATTGTAAAAGAACTTATCTTCTCAGTTTCACAGTCTCCTTGGGAAAATTGCCATGTAAGCACAGGGAAATCTGACACATCTTTTTACCATGAAGTCTTAAGCAGCTAAAATGACAACTGTCTCCATTAAACCATCCAGGCAAGTAGAAGGCTTGTGGTTTATAACATTTTAGCTAACTCTTCTTCTCCTACTACACTAAGCTGTCACCACTTCTCATATTTAAAGTATCCTTATGACCCACTTTCTTTCTTAAATATTTCAATAGACCTAACCAAAAATTATGGAGGTGTTGCTAAGGAAGATGGATTTTTCATTCTAGAAAAAAATTCTCTTGTCACTCTCCTTTTCGCTCCTATTCACAAGTGTTTCGCCCCAGCAAAGGTAGATACAAAGAAGAAAAGTGATAAAGTTTTCCAAGTTCAGTTCAAGTGAGTAAAGATGTCACACAGTAAAGGCTGAGGAAGAAAGAGGCCACATTGTGACATCCCAAGAGTACTATGCTGGGACAGTGGCTGATGTCTCACCTACCTGGGGCCAGTGGAGCTCAAAGGGTTCTTTTTACTTCATTCATCTCATTGGGAATTAAGAGCAGCCTTTTGGTGGATGACTCTTCTGGGATTTTTCTAAAGTAATCTGTTGGTCTTGATTGTAGTCCTTGAAGGGGTAACAAAAAACAAGTTCTAGGATTGACATGAGTTAGCATCACAGAAGGGAGGTCAGGAATTTCATGGACAGGGATTGGATTTCCCTCTTGTCCCTTGTTCCCTCAAATGAAGGAGGAGGCCCAGAGAAAGGGATGAATCGGAAAATGTGGGGTGCTGCTTTCTGCGCAGCTTGGTGTGCTCAAGAAGGACCAAACCACCAGGAGTGTCGTTCCAGAGCTGAGCCCAGTTGCTGCAGGGAACACCTCAGCTAGTCACTGCTCCCAGTCAGAGTCCTGTTGACTCAGTGATGGTCCACCCAGGCAAAACAGTCTCGTCGTATAGGATCTAGATTGCTTGATCAGGGCATTTATCTACTGTGACCTCCTTTAGTGACAAACATTTTGCAAGATCCACCAGATATACTGTTATATTTCTGTGGGACTGAAAATCACAACCTTGGTGGCTTCCAGTTCTGGAAGGCATTCACTCAGTGGCCACTGTTGGTCATTGCAGGAGACAAAGTCAGTTCAGAAATATTTCTATCAACACAGAAGTGGCATTTTTCCTTGTTCTAGTAATTACTCTTTCATTCTCAAAACAGCTGTCACCGTTATCCTTAATGTCAGACCTGTGACTTGGTCCCTAGGCACTTGAAGGAAAATGTTACCAACAAATCTCTGACATGCTTTCCTCATCATCTTATTGAAGCATACTGCAAACTCTTCCAGCACTATCTTGAACTCATTAACAATCATTGTAGACAGCTTGGGCCATACATAGCACTCTCTCTTTTTATTTCTTCTTAAACAAATACCTTAAAGTATATAGGAATCTTTTGTTCTTAGTAGTCTGTAATTTAGGAACTTTTGGGTCTTGTTGAATGCATTTCCTTCCTTTCTTGGAAGGTGCATTTAATTTTGTATTAAGTGCACAGCAGCTACGACCTTAACATTCTGTGCTTCCTGGAGACACATATTAGAAGGAAATAATGTCAAAGTTTACAGTGATAGGACAGAAACTCTTGCTTCTTATCCAGAAAGACACAAGTGGGCTATTATTTTGCGGTATCAGAGTTTATTCCAACCGTTCTTTGTCAGAAAATGCTTTTGATTCAGAAAAAATGTTTCATTGAGAACAATTAATACATTGATGGGATTTCAGGTCTAAAGGTACCTTACTGATCACCTGCTCTGACCTCAGCACTTCCCCATCCGGGTGGGGACAAATGAGATTGAAATGTGATTTATTCCATTGCCTGTTACTGACTTTCCAATCATGGTTTGAATGTTGAAGGGAAAATAGGTTTTCCTCCTTGATTTCATAGATAAAAAGGTCTTTTATCAGACTGTAAAAATAATTTATTCTTCCTTGATCCATCAAGAATGAGCAAATGGGCTGCTGCTCAGAGATGTTTGGAGTGAATTACTTGATCAATAGTTTCAGCCATCAGGAAAAAATTCTGTGTAATGCAATTCTGGGATCCACTTTAATCTTCAAGGATCTGCAGATAGCATTCAGGATAGGTTCTCATCATTGAAGTGCAGTGGTGTGGAAGGAGGAATGGACTGAACATCCAAGAAACATTTACAACTACTTTTGGATGACTTCTTTGACATGAGTCTCAAATTTTTAACTTCAGCATTCAGCATGAGGCTGCTGAATTCAGGGGTGAGGTGAGGGGTAGGCAGAGATTACCTGTCTTTTGGAGGTCCTGAGGAGCTCAAACTCAACAGCAGGAGCAGGCACAAGCACAGAGTCCTTCTGAGTGTGAAACTGGAACTGCGAGCTGAACTGGCTAGAAACCCCAACTAAAATAAGCCCATCTATAAACTAGTGAGAGGTAGTCTGTTCTTGCAGAGCTTTCAGTCTGCGTAGGCAAGAGGAAGAGAAGTAGATATGGAGATGTGAGGGGCCAAGGTTTCATAGCCCTGCATTGGAAGGCGGATATCCTGATAGATAGAGTCTTGCCCTCTCTGCTAGTCTTGGATGTGCTTGTGTCCTTGTCTGTGGTATTAAAATCTGTTAAGAGCCTACTGCCTCCATTTTGATCTAGACTCAAAGACAGAAATTGAGTTTAAAAATAATTTTGCTGGATGGATGCTCATGATGAAGCTTAGACATTTCTGAGCTAACATGGATTTTTACATTGGGTGTTTTAAGTTCTTGATGCAAAGAGCACTAGCCTACACTGTAGGAGGGTGAAGGAAGCAGGATTATAGCTGTCCTCACCTCTCCTCGGTGCATTTGAAACCTTTCAGGGAATATGACAAGGTGTCTGCTACAACCCTGCATGCCAAGACAGATTTGTATGACTAGCTGTGCATCCTCCTCTTGCACTGGAATTTCACATGGGGGGAAGCAGGTGAATATCATGCATTCAGCCTTAAAACTAATGTTTGCTGCATGAATTGGTCTTGATTTGAGTGACAGCAGGACAGAAGCAGCATACAAATGGAGTGTAGTTTTGTAATTGGTCTGTAGAATTGAACTACAGACCAAGGGCACCTGTTGGTCCCTGTACAGAACAGCTCTCTGTTGAAGTCTGTGGAATATAGTATTTAATCTGTAAGTCAGGCCACTGAGTTTTAGCCCCCAAAATTTCAGCCTAGTCTGCTGCTTGAGAGCAAAGATGTGGATTCCATTAGATAACTGGACCTAATCCAAAGCCTGTTGAAATAACTTAAGAGTTTTCTGTGTTTTAAATGGAATAAGCCTGTTTTTAAAGTGCAGTTATTTGAATTCATAAAAAAGAGTTACTTTGCAATATTTCCTTGATTACCCTTCTCCCTTAAGATTTTGAATAGTGAACATTTTTATGGCACTGTACAATTCATATCTCACTTCATGGTGTCCCCACGAATGGCTGCAGATGCTATTTTTGGTTTACCTTTTTATTTGAACTGGAAATGTTTCAGTGACTTTCCAAATGTTCTGAGCTCTTCACTGGCAAAAACCATTTACAGGCAACGATGATCAAATGCACATGTTATGGCTGAGCCTGGCTGCTTTAATGGATATGTTTGTCATTTTCCTTTCACCCTCAGCTTTATATTCAGGCCAGACGCCCTGAGAATCTGACCTTATCCATTGCCAGAGCAGCATACCATTCCCATCCCTTGCGGTTGCAAGGCGTGAACAGAGGAGCACCATACCAGCAGTACCAGCCTGTCGTCATGCTCGAGCAGGCTTATATCATCCAGTGGGACGGCAGAGCACCTGAGGATATTATCCTGTATCCGATAAACTTCAACAGGTACTGCCCTATGTTGTTAGAAAATGTGCTGTCTTCAAAAGGTCTGGAGCTTTAACAATTTCCCAGGTTATTCACAAGTGACCTTTCAAATGTCTCAGCAATTTCTGAGAGTGTGGAAGCAAGGTGTTAATGGCTGGCACTTATTAATGTAAAGAGATGCTTCTGCTTTCACTTTATTCCAGCTTTTTTGATGTGCAGAGACGTTTCTCTTTCCAGAAAGTTTTGAAGCAGAATCCAAGTAAGTCCTGGCCTGCTGTCCCTGAAATCCCTCCAGAAGAGCTCTGGCTCTTGTTCATTTGTTTGTACTAGTTGCTGCACACATAATTTATCTCCCATATGTATAAAGTGCAGAAATACATCAGAATGTGCACAGAGCTTTGCATCTTCTATAATCCAAACAGCACTGCAATAACTGTTTCTTTTTACCTAAAGTTTTAAAATGTTAGGACTCAGTACAGCAAAATTGTAGGCTGTGCTGTATTTATTTCCCATGTTTTCTTCCAGTGCTCTATAAAAGCAGGGTATATCCATTTTAGATACTACTTTTTTCCCTTGCAGTCTGTTTCATTTTGCATGATTTCATTTATGATTTTTAGTACTGTTCTTCTTACTTTAGTGAAATTACTTGTGCTTTGCACTGGTACAACTGTTAGGAGAGAGTCCTGCAATCCAGCTTAGCTGTGATAGACATTGCCATGGTTTGCACAGATAAGGTGCTGCAAGGGATGAGCACCACAAAACAACCTGGCCATCACCTTGGGTTCTGCAGTTTATGTGATTCCTCAGTTACTGATAAAAACACAAGACAATGAAAGGACAGAGGTATGCAAATGAAATCTTCCCTTATTACACACAACCCAGCCACACGGAGGCTCAGATTTGCCAAGCAGGTTTTAGATAGTTGACATGAAAGTAGTCAGAGGTACCGAGGACATGAAACAACACGTACCACTAGTAAATCTGGCAGGTTCCCAAGTCCATCCAGTATTATCCACCAAAGCCCACATCCACCCGCTGCTCCTCCAGCAGAGTGTCACTGCTGTGGTTTTAGCTTAGAATAGTCTTGGCAAAAGCTTGAGCTCTGTTTAGTTCCCCTGAACTTTGGAGCTGAAGAAATTCGGGGAAAAATACTGTCCTTAGTTCCCATTGTGAAGCCCCATGGGAATGTAACTGAGAAGGGCAATGTTTCTTCTTTATACACACCCATTATAGCAAGTGACATATACCTGGTCCTCTTGATTTAATGATGTAGTAGCTGTAGGGTCATGACGGAGTCGATGGAGTATCAGTGTTTGGACACGCCTGTCGCAGAGGAATTGTTAGAATTAAATCACTGTTTTCTCTGTTGATATATCTTTGTGCACTTTAAGGAAGAGGAAAACCCATTATGCACTCACGGACAAGCTGAGCTTTGCAATTACTATCTGTCTTAAAATGATTAGCTATTTCCTTGCAATTGCAGAGCTAAGTCTTCTGCCAGGCAACTGGTAGTTACTCTATCACTGTGCCAATTAATACTTGCCAAAACTTTGGCCCATGGTCTTCAAGCACAGATTCAAATTTGAAGGCAGCACTGGGTCTTTGGTAAAACTCAGCTTGAAGTTTAGCTCTAGTTCAAGCAATAGCTTAACTACATTTTACTAGTGAAAACCACAATGTGGTTGAGGTTCTCTTTGTCTTGTGTGAAACCAGTTATTTGAACAGGGCAAAGGTTTGTAGATTTGTCTGATCCAGAAACAGTTGGCAAGGTATGCGTTTTGAAGAACTGTAAACAAGAAATACACTGTAATGAAGGAAAACCACAATTTTGCTTCATTCCATTTAGAGCATCTTGCTAAGAAATAATTGGGAATGAAATGTGTGGCTGCTCTGTGTACACTTCAAGTATGCTGGATGCTAAATAATATAAGACTTATGGCTGATGCAATGGTAATAGCGAAATCTCCAAACTGCATGCAAAAACATGGAGAAAGGAGATTCCCGTGGAAGGGTAAAGGAATTGAGGTGAAAAGGGGATTTAGGAGTTTGAAGGAAAACAAGTGCCTGCCGAAGCAGTTCCATGTATGACTTTTATTAAGCATTATATTCCAATAATTTCTGGAATGGAAGAAATTTCAGATTGTGGAGCCTAGAGTAATCAGAGTTAGAAAATGAGGGAAGACTTTTACCTGTCTCAAGTGGCTTTATGTTTTGTTTGTTCTTTTTTCATCCAAAATACTGAATAATCTGCCAAAAAATGAGGTCTTGCCATAGTAACATCTATGCAGAATATGTGATGCAAACCAAAACGTGTTTGATGAACTCCAATAGCAATATTCTAGGATTAATAATTGCAGACATAATCTGAGTGAACAATTAAACTATTTTTAGTCTTGTCATTGTAAAATGATGGATAGATATATCCAAGATGCTGCCTTTGCAGCTAGACAGCCCTCATGCTTCTGGAGTGATTTGCTCTACACCGGCTAAAGGAAGGTCAGAGGGGAAATAAGGAATTTGACAGGGAGATGTGTACCAGGATTTGGATTTCTGTGGAGGTCAGGCATAGCACTGATGTTGAGTGCTTGCATGATTAACGCTTGCCCTGCCTGTGAAGCACTGTAGAAAGACCCAGTAGAAGTCATGCCAGTTCAGTTCTATTGAAAGACTGGACCGTCCAGATTCCTGGGGTGGGCAGGAGCTGGTCGGGATGAATTCACACGACTCAGCTGAAATTGGCAGCGCTGCTTTCTGCGAGCTGCGAATCCTGTCCAGTGAGTTCAGAGGCATGGCTCGGGTGGATTTACTCAGCGGAGGAGGACAGCAGTTAAAGCACAGTCACTGAGCAGATCTTTTTCTTTCCGTCGTGGTCACCTGGAGGGTTGCTGCAGTACTTGTGTCTTCCTCGCACGGATTCAAACAGTGTTTAGGGTAATTCTTCAGTTTCTTCACTTTCATCAAAATAACGTAGCTGAACCAAACAAAATTGCTGTGTCTCCATGTGCTGCCATCTGCAGCCACGTGGTGCAAATAAGCGATTTAACGCACGCCAACTTCCCTTCCAGTGAGAGATGTACTTGTTCGCATTTGCCAGGGTAGCTGTGTCACTAGCTGACTGATGGGCAAATATAAAGCTGTGGTGGAGACCTACAGACTGTTGTCAGGCTGCTGGGGAACATAGCTGTCTCAGCAGAAATGCCTTGTTAAGCTATAGACAGGGTTGTCTGTCTAATGACTGGGTGTTTCCCTGTGAGGATGAGAAGGCGGCTGGGTATTGATGCTTCTGGAAAGAAGTAATGCAGGACAAGTAACTTCTGAATGTTTTGGCAAGTGAACAGAAGGAGAGCACCAGCTGGAATTTTAATGATCAGGAATGAAGTGTGTTCCAGAACCAGTCCAGATCTGCTGAGGATTGCTCTCGTCGGGCATAAAGCATGTGTGAAACCTTCATGGAAATCTCAGATTCCTTCTCCATGGGTTTCATTTCTTTGTTGGAGTGGTTTATGCCCCCTCAGAGCTGTTTGTATGTTTTCTTGTTTGTTTTTTTTTTCTGCTTCACACAAGCATGAGAATTATCTGTAAGACTGAGTTAAGGACTTTCCTCAAAATTACTATCCTGAAGCTCAAAGGCCCGCAGAGAGCATCAAACTTGTTATGAGAGGGGAAGAGGCTGGTAAGCCAGGAGCAGAGAACGGAAAACATTATTTGGTTGCAAGTAAATGCCTCCTTTCAGGTGCTGGAAAACAGTAGAAAGATTGGCACTTCATACAATAAGAAAAGTCAGAAATGAAGTCCTTCAATTTAATGACCTAGGCTTTGTGCCTGTGCAAATTTTTTAATCGCAGAAGAAGCTGAGGCAAATACTATTATCAAAGGCACCGTGCTGTTCAGTAAATCAGCCAGTCTTCTTTGTGCTATCAGCACATCTAAAGATAAGCATTAAATCTCCTCAAAGCACATATCTGAAGTATAATGTAATAAGTTGTGTTGCTGAAGCAGCCTGAAAAGCACTGGCAATTAGATTAAACATTCCTTGTTTTTAATGAGTACAGGCAAATATCTCTATACTTGGTCTGTTAAGGGTGAGAGGGAAGGGTTTTCCCCTATTAGGGATCTCTGCTGTTGTTCAACAGAGAGAATTCAGGGAAATGTGAGCAGTGAATAGTATAAAGAGGGTATTTTTTGTAGGTAGATTGCCACAGTCCTGCAAGCAGGGGCTTTCGTTTGTACTGCACCTCTCCTGACAGATGCTGGCTCCAAGGACAGTGCAGGGCAGCCTTCCCCAGGCTCTCTTCATCGGCACCCTCTTAGCTTCACCTGGAGGAGTACAGTGAGGTTCATAATATTGATGGTCTTTGGTGCCTTGTTGCAGGAGTTGGATCCTTATGAGGGCCTTTAAAAATATATATATATATATTGGCAGGGGAGGGCCAAATTTCTTGTCAACAGCAAACAAAAGGGCAGATGTCCATGTGTGTGCTTGGGCACGTGTCCAGCCTTTCCCCTGCTGCTGTGTTTGTGCAGGGATGGGCACAGGTGCACTGCTCAACTCCTGTATTTGCTAGGCTGGAGTTCTGCAGCACAGCTTGTTATCGTATTCACCAGTGAATATTCTTAATTATCTGAAAATTCAAGGGCCTGGAATGAGCTTGTGTCTAAATTCTTCATTAAAAATAGTGGAGCCTTTGAACACTGGGTGATAAGAAGCCTCCAGGATGCTGCAACCCATCCAAAGGTGGAGATTTCACTGCACGCAAACTTATGCAGCCCATGCCTGCACTGAGACTCTGGGGGACTTGTTATATTTGTGTTTGTCAGCATTGTGTAGGTAGGTGTTTTTCCTACAGCTTCTTATTCAATGCCGGTCTGATTCATACTTTCAGCTACTTGTCATTTTTGCGATTAAATTCCTTAGCGGTGATAAGGTCTGGAGGAAAACAAAGATAATGAGACAAGGCTAGAATGTGCTTGTTGCAGACTTGCCCAGTTTATGGATATTTCCTAATTTTTTTCTTTTTCAGATTAGTTCTAAGTGAGCTTTTCCTCTTGCTTCCCAGATTGATAAATGCACAGGAAGGCAAAATTAATATTTCAAAGTGGAGCTAACAGTTTAAGGCTGTGACTACTTTCTTGTTCTTGTAAGTACATGAGTTCTAACCTCAATCCTCCAGATCTGGTTGTAATACAAGTAACACCAGCACCGTTTCCAATAATAATAAGTAAAGTGCTACTTGGGTTTCATAGCCTGTCCCTCCTGATAACATCGGTAATGCAGAGTTAATCATCCACACATCACAGAAGTCAGCAGATATATTTGAATTCCCTTCTGTCTATTTAAATCCCTTAGATTACCCACAGGTCAACCCCTGGGTGAAAACCACAAGATATTTTTTAAAAAATTGGAATGAAGTGAAAGCATTTGCCAGAACACCAGGTTGCAGATTGCACCATTTTAGTACAACTGGGCCAAAGCGGGTGCTGACATTGCCGTGCTCAAGTGATCCTAAAGTCCCGTCTTTGCCTCCTCGCCTTCATCCATTGCTGCTCGCTGTTGTCCGTGGCTTGCACTTGCAGCTGGCCCGGTGGCAGCAGCCAGGATTAACAAGGTGACTCTGAGGAGAGATGTCCTTCCTGAGCTGATCATTTTACAGCATGAATTAGAGCAATCTGAGTGTCAGACAGTCCCAGATGGCCATGGCAAACCCAGCTGCTCGTCACTTTGAAGCCTGGCACATGAAACCTGGAGGTTTTTCCTTGCTTTCACCCTTCTCCTGGCCCACAGAGTGGGGCTTGGGGCTCCTCAGGGCCACCAGCCTCTCCTGACCTGACGTGCATCTGAGGCACAGCAGCAGGAAAATACAAAATACACAATAGTCAGCGATAGAGTACTTGGGATTGCATTAAAAAAGATACAAATTGAACTGGGATGTGTTTCCTCCATGAAAGCATGTAGGGTGGGAAAAAAGATGATAAGATGACGTACTGTATTTAAATGCAGGAAGTTCTTATTTTTGCTTGAATACAATTGTCTGTGAGCCAAATGCTGGCTGAGTCAGACCCTGGTTTCATGAGTATTAGCAGAAGTGTACCTCAGGGCAGGATCCCTTCCATAATTTGTTGAGCTTCACAAAAGCAAAAAAATCATTCTTTTTGCCTAAGGAGGCACGTGGGTAAAACAAAAAATTTTAATTTATATTAAGAGATGGCCTATGCTTTTGAATTTTTAATGGCATTTCCTAAATGGCAACATTTAGGAAAGGCATTTAAATCCCAATACACACAACTCTAGTTAGCTAAACACATACCTAACTTGTTACTATCCCCACAGCAACCGGCCTTCCAGAAGAGACTATCCTTAATAACAAGGTCCTGAAAAAAATTGCTGGGTGTTCGCCCAGTAGTCGTGTTTGTCATTGCGGGGGGTTTGGATGTGTTTAATGGACTTGAGTTGAAGGCAGAAAATTAAAAAGAAATCTAGAAAAAGAGAATGAGCAAGTGACAGCTGCAGGCAGCTGGCGGGAAACGTGGGTTCAAGGAAAAGTGCTTGAACTGGGAGAAAGTGGTAAGGACATGGCCAGGTTCCTTGCAGCCCTTCCTCCACTCTTCTCAGCACCTGTGGGATGTGTGGGTATTTCTTGCCCCATTTTCCCCACCAGTGATGCTGGTTGGAGAGGAGCTGGCTTGTCCTGAAAGCAGGTTTTGTGCCAGAGGAGATTCAGCCTGATGCTGGGCAGGTGGTTGTGAGGTTGGGAGATGTTTTTGGAGAGAAAAAAACAGCTGTATCCTGACTAAGAGCAAGGAGCATTGACCTCCTGAGATTTGTTCTCAGGATGGGTTGGAGACTGAATGGTGGCTTTGCTTTTTTTTTGTGTTTTGAAGTTCAAAATTCAGCCAGAGAGAGGCAAACTTACCAAAGCAGCGTGTGGGGATTTCTGCTTGGTTCCCATATTATGAACAGGAAAGATTCAAATTCCCAGTTGTCTCACTCCCTTTGAAAGTTCAGCTCACGTAGATGTTGACCAAAGTGTCAGAGGAGTTGTTTTTAAATAGGAGTAATGACAGTTGGGGGAGACTGACTCACTGAATGGAAGTCTCTTTTTGAGCCTAAGGAAAAAATAAGTAATTTTTAGTTGTACTCCATGGCATTCCCTCATTCACTTACCCCAGATTTTCATCAGTGAGATCAGGATTTGGATTGCGCTCTTCCATGGTCATCAGCTACGAGACAGACCATGTCAATAAACATGGTGGAGCTGTTTTCTGGATTAATATTCATCAGGTTAGAGGTTCCCTTTGCTAAAATATAGCCAGGATTGACATCCAGCCTAACCAACAACCCCAGCATCAGATCAAACCCATTTGCCCAGGACTGATATTCCATTCGATGTAGTCAAGGGGCATGTTCACAACATTGAACAAGTGTTATTTGTCTTCTTCCAGGCAGTGAGAGTCCCAGGCGTGCACTCTTTCTATGTTTATTCCAGCCAAATCTCATCTCCAAGTTACATGACTCACTTTACATCCCACCACTCGCAAAAGTCTCCCCTCCTTTGCCTGCTTGATCGCATTTCTCTGAGTGGCTTTGCCTTTGGGAGTTTGGAGTTGAACTGGGGGGATGTTCTGAGGGTTGTAAATGAGGTATGTATGTGTGTACGTGCAGATCTGTATCTACCCCATGTCCAAGAACAGGAAACCTCTTGCCTGCTTTTTTGCATTTCCCTCATCCTTTTTTGCTTTTGCTTATCCCAGGAAACCTGCTCATTGCCAAAACATATGCATACTTTTTTAACACTTTGTCAGATGTTTTTGCTTCACCTGAAAGAGCCAGAACTGCAAATGCCAATATCCTGGTGAAAAAAGAAAGGCTTCTTGGGTTTGTTTCGTCCAGCCATTTCCAAAAGGAAATAAACAGGCTGAATACATTCATAAAAATCCATGAAACACACTGTGGGGATTGTTGAATGACAGTATCAGAGGGGCAGAAGTGTCAGGTTTTATACATGCTGGTGTTGGCAGACTCTCAAAAATTTTCCAAGTGATGTTCGAAACTGTTAGGACCCACTAAGCACTGACTTTTTGCTAGTGCATATTTAGCTTTTCTCCTTCAAATGCCAGTTGGGTTTTTTTTTGGTAAAAACACATAGTAAAATGTTGGCCTGATTAAGAACAAAAATTAAAAAAAAAAAAGAAGAATGTTCCTTACTTATAAAATGAACTGAACTTTATCTCTAGAAAAGGCTGTCAGCACAGTCGCTTAGTCTTGGAGTGAAAATATCTTAAATAGCTCAAGTTAGTTTCCTACACATGTTAATATGACTTTGACTTAAACTGACAGCTAATTCCAAAGTCAGACCTTCCACCTGACAATATTTTTATTTTTTCTCTTGCAAGAAACTCCTAAGAATGAAAGTTTTAAAAAAAAATAATCCTGTGTATTACTACATTGGATAGCATTTTGTTTATCGGTAGTCTGACTTCTACCCCTTGTGTTTTAAATTATTTTTTCCCCCTTTTTTGTGCTGGTCTTTAAGCATAAGAGCATCTAAAGCTACAGATGTTCCCACAGCATTCAGGCAGGGGTCTGAAATTACTCTGAATTCATAATTTGGGATCTACTGTGAAGTCAGTGTTTTCTTTTCTTGCTAGTGCTGTGTGTGTCCCTAAGCCTCCGGGTCACCTGCAAAGGTCCCAGCTAACATGCCAATACTGAGAGCGGCACAACAAGGACTTAATGCCCTACAAGATATTTAGGCTGGTTCGAATTTTTCTTATTCTGCCTGCAAATATTTACTCCAGAGTAGCAGCTGGTAAATAAGACAGAATTGAGAGGCTCAAGCAGAGAAATAAAGCAGAAGCCAGAGTTTATTGACCACCCTGAAAGAGAGGAAGGCTTCCTGCACTTGAGATCCAGCCCGGAGGTCCTTGGTGGCCAGTGCAGTGGCTGAGAAGGGCACATGCCCACCTGTTTTACTTTGAACTCAACATCCAAGATGTCCCATGCCTGATTACTGCTTGTTGCATGAAGTTGCATTTCTCCTTCAGTTTTGGCAATGGCTGGAGAGCAGGCATCTGACCCCCATCCGCTGGCCGCTGCAAGGCGGATGGTCCGGTGGACCATCCTGCAGTAGTGCTGATGTTTCTTTCTTTGCTTTTCCTGGAGATGGTTGAGCCAATCAGCGAGGTATTTGGGAGGGTTTACGGTGGATTTTGTACAAGCTGAAGAAACAGAACTGAAGTAAAGGACTAAATAGGAAGCTGTTAAAAGACTGCTAAATTAAAGAGAAAAAAACCACCTTATTCTTTCCTATATTTACATAAAGGATAACTTCTGATACCTTCCCATGTCTCCTCCCAAGCCCTTTGTTGTGGGGATGTACTTGTTTCCATCTCTTCCTCCACAAACTCCAAAGTAGGTGCTTTTCATTTGATATTTTCAATCTTGACATAATTTATTTCAGCATTTCACTCAGCCTGCTCACGTGCACACTCGACTCTAGCACTCATATTCCCAAATGTCCTAGCAACTCAAGACGGTCACAGCTGTGGGTTTTTTCACACTTTTTTTTTGTTTCTTTCACCCTCCAGTTTCTTTTTCTAATTCCTTTCTTGTTCCCTAGAGATGTGGCAGTCAGTGTAGCACAGCACCAAAGCTGGTTCCCAGCATCTAAGGGAGATGACAAGCCCTTTTTGTAACGGTGCCTTCAGGGGATGAACTGTGCTAACGCAATGCAAATCACCCTTATAAAACAGCCAAATGTCTTGGGACTCTGTCCTAAAAATATTCCACAAATATGGCTCTGGTGCATTTCTTTCATTTCCTCTAGTCAGAGGCCAAATCATCTGAAAATATATCCGTTTTCTAGCTGTCCTGTGTTATGACACAGCTGGAGTTGGTTAAAATCTAGAGGGCAGTATCTGGCTTAAGCTGATGGGTCTTTGTGCGACTTTGATTTATTATTCTGGAACAGCCTGTCCCCTCTTCCATCCTGTAGATAACTTTTTTTGTTTGTTTTAATGAGAAAACCAGAAAAAGACTGAAATAGCTTTGCTTTTGTGCTCTCCATGTGTAATGCAAAGTAGAGATCTAGGCATGCAGATTCCCAGATTTCTCCAAATTGAAGCTATTTCCCCCCATTTATTACTCCGCAGGCAGGGATGGGTGGCAGGTCATTTCAGGGGAGCCTTTGGAGAAACTCTGTCTTCCTGAGTTTTGTAGGACCCAGAAAGACAGCTGATGAAGGTGGTATTTGTCTTTCTCTAAGCCAAATTTATATTCTTGCATTTTTACCATGAAGTCAGGTAGTTAAAAGAATACATTCAAAACCTGGATGGTTTTGCTAATATAAGTAAAGCTAACCACAGTACTGGTTCAGGCACCTTGGTGTGGCATGCTGAGCCACTTCAGAGGGTGGAAAGGAAAAAAAAATAATTAGGCTAATTATCTTGGTGTTCAGTTTTTCTTTTCAAGTGTAAATTTCTCGTAGCTTTCTGCTTTGCACAGTACCTGTGCATCTCACAGACAGAAAAGGATGTCAGGATCTTTTGCGGAAGATCCGTCCCATCAGTATCCAAACTGCATCATAGCTGCATCTTTTGGCTCTGAGTCTTGTAATGAAGGTTTCTAGTTTGGAGCCAGTTTTTCTCTCCATGAGGGTGGCGATGCGAATCACAGGATAAAGGAAATCCATGGGGGTAATTTTTTTTTAAAATTGTGCATGCCGAAATTGTGGTAGACAAGAGTTAAAACATGATTTAACTTTACCCTTAGTTATTCTAAACTGACATTGAAGAAAGAGCTAGGGAGAGGGAGGTTTTAATGGAAACCATAATAATAAACTTTGCTGTAAAGTGGAGGAAGCAGGTCTCTTTAGACCGTGGCTCTGGTTCAAGTCGGAGATTACTTTCTAATTCCTGAATCTGTGCCCCCGGTGAAATGTCTGCTGGATGCCGGTTCCCTCTCCCGCAGCAGCTCTGGATGAACTAAAACGGGCCCCAGCTGCCTCAGGAAATGCAAGTGGGTATGTGACTGGTTGTACCTCAGCCTTATGGGGCAAGGAAGAGAAAATCTCTGGTTTTAAGCCATCCTGGCACCTGACTCAAAGTCCTCTGAGGTCACCCGGGGTCCCTGGATCAGACCTTTGTAATAAGCAGCCGTTGTTTCCAGACAAAGCAAAAAAAAAAATCTGATTTTCTTTGGCTTTGAGGATTTGTTGTGTTTTTTAAAGGAGGAAGAGAACCTCAAAGGACATTTCTTTGTTTTCCCCCGAAGACTGTACTCTTGGCTGCAGACCATCTCTCTTGTACTCAAGCCCTTAAGTGCATTTTCTCTCTTTCCCCCGCCTCCCCTTTTTGCCAACAGAGGAGACTGGCTGCATGTTGCCCTCTGCTATCCCAGGGAAGCTGTTTTCCAGGTGGTAGCTGATATCTACCAGCGACGGACAGGGACGGTGCACAGCGTAAAGCACTACCTCGCCGCTCCTTCCCGGGCCAGTGCTCTCAACGGGACCGGCGAGCGGCTCTTCTACTTCGACAGAGCATCGGGGTGAGCCTTGCATTGCCCCTGAATGGGCAGCAAATTCTCAGGGTCTTTCTCTTACCAGCCACAGCACCACCTTTCTCTTTCTCATAGTTAAAATTCAGGCCCATCCATCTTGCATGGTCTTTTCACAGATTTCAGGTCAAAATGGATTTACAGGCTGGAGTACCTGGGGTAGGTCTAGGTCTGTATCACCGAGCAGCGATTTGCGTTGCCGTTAAGAAAATGGCTGGTTTCTTGGCTGGAGTTAGCTCCTTTGAGGCATCCCTGCTGCTCAGATTGCTGCAGGTGTGGGTGCAGTGTAAATATTTGTTAAAATCCATTGCCTCCTGAAGGGCCATGAAAATGAGCCCTCTCGTGACTGATGCAGCTCCAGCACTGAGATAGTTTGGGAAGTTTCAACTTCTTCATATTCCCATGAAGAGAGATTTCTAAAATCATCACATTCTAAAAATTAGATTTTGTGAAAAAAGGAGAGCACCATAGTACATCTCTTATTTTGAAGGCATGAAGAGAGTCCTAGAGATCTTGCACTAACTTTGTAAGACTCTAGGACACCTTTGGTTAAAAAAACATATTACGAAACTGTGTTTCTCAGTCAGCTAAAATAGTTAGGCAGGAAAAAAGTGTTTTGTGGTCTAACCATGGGTCCCATGATTCTTCACCTGACTAAGTAGCTACTTCAGGAATCAATCCACAAATGCCAGATTTGAAAATAAGATGGGATATATTTATTTATTCAACCATAACACATGAGCAATCAAATCCCGGAATGCCTTCCCTGCTAACCGGGCTCCTTGCTGATGTCCAGGTCTCTCTCGTCATAGGAATTGTGAAATAACAATTTGCTAATTAATCTTCCTTTTCTTTAAAAAAAAAAAAAAAGTTGCCCAAATTCTCTAAACAGGTTGTTTACTACTGAATAGTGGGGAAAATGGTTACACATGTGGGTCTGTGGGGGAAGAGTCATTAGATGCCAGCAGCCATCTGGACCTGGTACATGCAGATTGATGGGTCTAACCTAACTTAATTCTGGCAGTATCAGCCTTTTGGGTCTCTGTTTAATTCGACAGTGATTTTTTTTTTTTTTTTTTAGCCTTTCAGAGTACAGAAGTTACGGGATTGGCTTTTTTCTTTTCCTGTTGTTGTTTTTCAGACTTTATTTCATAATGAGTGGGATGTTTCCCCTTCTTTTTTTAACCCCACATGCTGGATCCTTGGAAAGGAACCAAGCTTACTCATTCTTTCTTCCAGATAAATAGAAATAAATATTTAGTTTTAAAAGAAATAGAATGAAAAATCCCTTTAAAGCTCATGTGTCTTTTTGATCCTAGAGCTGAACTGAGCTGTTTATATAATTTCCTCAGCCTGAATTGCAGAATGGACACGATTGAAAACATACTTAGAACAGCTAGAAAAAAAAATAAAAACGAACTTCGAAGGCCAGAAGACCTGGCTGCCTTTGAGCTTTTGTCATGCATGCCTAGGGCTAAGCTCTGCCTTTGGGCCCAGACCACGCAATGCAGAGAGCTGAAGGGGAGATGCTGATATTTCCAGGCAAGCCTATCTCCTGCTGCACAACAGCCTGGGCGCTGCTGCTGCTGGTTCTCTGGTGAGATGCCACCATGGCCAGGGACAGCGTGGGGTGCCTGGGGCTGGAGGGGGCATCTGCCCCACACCACGCTTGCCTGATGAAGGCAGCTGGCTTGGGCGTATGGGCTGCAATTGCTGCAGGTCTCCTCATGCCAGCATGAGAGGGGAGCTCGACTCGCATCCTTGCAGGACCCATTTTGCAGTGGGTGTGCATTATTATACCAGTCTAAGAGTTGGTCTGTGATGTTGGGAATGCAGTTTAGCAAGTGCAGATCCTGCCTCTACTCAGCTTGTCCTCTAGGCACACGGTAGCTCTGATCCCTTTGTTTGCTTTCCTTTGTAGGTACCTATTTGTTCACCTGCAAGCCCATGAAGCTCGGAAAGGACACAGTTACTGCTCTCAGAAAGGCTGCGAACGTATTAAAATCATGGCGCATATGTACCCAGGAGACTCCTGGAGCTGTGACCCAAACCCCTTCCCAGCGAGGCCAGCAACTTCCCAGCGCCCCGTGTCCCAGCACCCGGCTGGGCTGTGCAGGGCGTGTGGGGCCCCACAGGTACCCGCCGCGTGAAACAGCATCTCCAACATTATGGAGTGTATGTGCAGCCACATCAGGTCAATTCCTTTTCACAATGCATAAGGAAAAGCTGTAGGGAATTCCCACTCATGAGTCTGCCCAGCATCATGTAACCTGTGTCGAGGGAAGGATTTTGCTCTAAATCTCTGCAGCTTTTTCCACTATGCTTCAAAGATAGCCTCAAAGAAATTGCCCAACTGGCAGCGTGTGAATGCACGTTCATGGCACCTTTTTTCCCCATTGCTTTCTTTTAAACAAGAAAAAAGGACTCTTGAGAGGGCTCAGATTGGATTAGCTTTGAATTCCAAAGTTCGACATTGCTGCTGAATTTCAAACTGGGAAGTAATTCTGGTTAATAGGAACAACTGGAAAATTAAAGCCAGGTTCTCTCCTCATTTACTATAAATTCACCCCACTCTAAATCCTGTAGAATTGTTTCAAACTCATACAACTCTGCACTTGAGTTTATAGCCAGGCAAAATATATGAAATTCGTATTCAACTTTTAAACTCAGTGACAGAGTGACCATCAGAGGTCCCTTCCCACCCATATTGCCACGATCCTTTGATAAATGGTGTCTTAATAATGAGCACTCATTTGTGAACCAGGATCACAATTTGAAAAAAGAATTCTTAAAGTTTTGCGATCATATATACGAGCATTGGTACCTGGTGTCATTTTGTTGATAAAAACCAGTTAGCAAGCCAGTTTTTAAGTTTCTATCTCTGGTGTAATTGCAGCTTGCTATCACCAGCACACCCTCAGTCAAGTATATAAGGATCCAGATCCAGTCTCTCAGCGGGGCAGACATACAAAACCACTTGACATCTGCGTTCATTAAGGTATGCTGTGTTTTACCGCATTTGAAATGGTGATTAAACAGGGGAAACTTTATCTCCAAGGAAAGTTACAGCAAAATCTTGCTGAGCCTTGGCAGAAGGAAATGGGAAGTTCCCCTGGAAGAGGCAAGTGCATTGTTCTCCTTTACAATTAACTCCATTAAAGTCACTGGGAGTTCGTATTCTATTCAGATGAGGATTTGAGGCCTCAGGAAAAAAAAAAAAAAGGCCTTTTATCACCTCAGAAGAAGAATTAACACCACCACTCTAAAGTAGAGGAAGAGGGTGAAAAGCACACAAGAAGTCATTGTTTACAAAGGATGTGGGGAAAAAACACAAGTTTGTTTTTCTGATTTTCTCTGCTAGCTTTGCACTAAAAGATAAAAAATGACTATATTTCACTACTCAAGGGATTTGGAGCTGTCACATTGTCCCTGCATATGCCTTATATATTTGTCTAGATGGTGAAGGGTGACTGAAATCATGCTTGCAAGGACATTGTCCAGGCTTACATGCCTGTGTGCTGCTGAATTATAATTAATGCTAACAAATGTCAAGCAAAGCTGGTATAGCATCCTTAAGGAGTCTCAGCAGCCAAGACTTCTTGCCACATGCAATGGCTGCATCAACAAAAATTCATTCAAAACCGTTAGCAAGCAGTTGTTACTGGCGGCAGCATCCTCACCTGCAGTGAAGGGCAGAGACCCGCATGGGTGCAGCACTCGTGGGACCGGCGTAGTATCCTCAAAGTTTCTTTGCCTTTTCTAAAGCTTTAATGCAAAGTGTTGTTTTTCAAAGGAAGTTTTATTTCCGATACATGTACTCCTAGATGAAGTAAAAGCTGGGGTAGGCAAATGATATAGATTAATGTCTAAAGGAGGATTCTTAGCCTAAATCTTAAAAGGTGCAGGAAATTTGGAAATAAAGAAGTGAAGCAGAGGAGCCCGCACTACCAAAGCACATGTTTTGTTCTTGTTTTGCTGAATGAAATGCAAAAGTCAGAAATCTTTGACATTTATAATCCAAGCTTCCCCACGGACTGAGAGAACCGGGTGCGGCAGTGCCCGTGTGCTGGCTCCTCGGCAGACCTGCAGCATGCGGACGGGGACAAGACACACAGCAGGGCTGTTTCTTTTGCCAGCGGCTCACATTTAGGTCCGTTTGCAGTGGTGGTTGCTCTCTGCTCCGTGTGCATCCAGACTTTGACACACTTCCCAGGCTTAGGAGTATGAGACAGCCAGAATCAGGCAAAAGATTTAGTCTGTCTTTGCTCCTCGTCATTCCCCTCTGCCCACCCATGGCCCAGACATTCGTGTTTCCCTTACCCTTGACCCCCTATTGCATTCAGCATCCTCTGACATCTTGCAGAAGCCACTTTTTAACACTTAGCTCCCTCTTCCAGTCTGGCCCTTTGTTCCCAAGAGGCGTACACATGTCTCAGATCGATGGGATGTATCTGAGCTCCCTGGTGCCTGTGGGCATTGGATGACTGTGTGGATTACAGCAGTGTGTTGTGTATCCTGGGCTCAGCTTTCTGACAGCCTGACCCTGGTGTGCTGTGGCTCTCCTTGGTGGAGGCTGCATCCTCCCAGGCTGGGCTGTCCCCTGGGATGCTGGGGAGATGCACCAGTGCCAGGCACCTTTCTCAAAGGCCTTTGCCTTTCTAAAAAGAAATATCGTGGCACATCTTGAGAGATGTAACCTGAGGAAGAAGCCCTTGCTGTAGGAAAGGAGGAGAGTAGGAGCCATTTGTGCTACAACTTCTTTGAGGCACTGGGACAACCCTACCAAGAAGGAATATTTTGGTTTTGATATTTACATTTCCAGGGAAAACAAAATGTCCATGTGTCACTTCTATTCCCCCATCTGCTGTCTCAGCACCTCTCCCTTGCTCCGTGGTCAAGTCTGCTTTGCCAAGTGACAGTAATTTGCCTCACATGGAAAGAAACTGTATTAAGACTGAACGAGCATTTTACTCCCAGGATTCTTGGCTTCCCAAATGTATCTTCCTAATACACAAAAGATGCTGATGATCTCATTTCTCATGTTTTTGTACCCCATTGAGAACTAAAGGTTTTGCTTCCTCCTGCCACTGACCATCTATCAGTGATGTCACTTCATCTGTACTAATTACACATTTAAAATTACAGGGTGTACACCCTTGATACTTTCCTTGCTTGTAACTCCCTTATGGAGAAGCAGGATCAGAGGCTGAGGCTCCCCAGCCTGCCTCCATAAAACCTACCTCTGATTTTTGTTGCAGATAAACAACACAGTTTTCCTGTTCAATAGACGTGGGATATTCTTCGTGGTGCTGGATGCGTGTTCAGGAGCAGTTGTGAGTAGGCGGCACTTCGACACAGTTACTGGTGAAAACGCTGCCAGTGCAATAACTGATTATGTTCAAACATTTATAAAAGAGAGGTAAGCAAACTGCTGAGAGCCCAGTTCATGTAGCAACCCGTGGCTGATTGATAGACAAAGAAAGGAAAATGACCTACTTTCATAACCAAACCTGTGCTCTGAGGAAATCTGGCACAGATTAAATATGTACAAATCCCAAATATCACCCAGATAATAAGAGAAGCAGCGTCTTTCTCCCAGGATTGCACAGATTAGAGCAGACAGAAACAGGTTTTCTGGGAAACCAGCAATTCCTTCCAAATTAACCATTCATTTTCCAGCATGGAGTAGATAAGGTCCTTGCAATGACATTAGCAATCCTGTGCACCTACCCGGTGTCCAGCAATTTCCTGGCAGCCGATGATTCAGTTTTCCATTTCTGAAATGACTTGGTTTCTGTTTACTCTTACTGATTGTTTTTGCCTCTTGTGACAGATGAAAATCATAGGTGTGCCAGATTTTCCAACAGGACTTTTCTTGGGTGAGCCAATGAATAGACCTGCCTGCCTGCGGGCTCTGTTACCTTGCATGTGTCCTGGCAATGGTCTGGATCATCTCTGTTTGTGTCTGTCCCACATTCCTTGTGGTTTTACGTGTCACCACATAAACATGGAACAACAGAGATTTATAGATAAATTCTTGGCTGCTGACAGAAGCAGGTCAAATAACCAGAAAACAGACTTCCAGTCCAAAACATTTCTGAGCAGTTCATGACCAAAGATTTGAACACTCCTGACTTACGACATCTGTATTTATGCACACGAGTATGTGTGTGTATCAAACATGCATGAAGTGACGTATATCCATATGATGCCTGTACATTCAGTTTGATTTTCTGGTAGGAGGTGTGTTTGGCAAGTCTAGGCTTTCAGCTAAATGCACCCAGTTGGGCAACCTGTAATTTGTTGCAGGTACAATTCACTGGGGGCTGAAAGCGCATCTGTGAGGACCAAAGCCCAGCTGAGGCTTGACTGAAAATCAGACCCAGGATATAGATGGTTTCAGAGTCTCAGCACTGAATTTCTTCTGCAGCTGAGTGTCATGTTCCCATAACGCATGCAGTCGCATGCAGTCATTTGTGCTTGTTTTGATTCTGTGCGAAGCACAGGTTTAATTTAGGAACATTTAAACAGAGGCTTAAACTTAGGAAAGCTTATGTGTGATCGCAATCAAAAGGATTTAAGCATGTTCTTAAAGTTAAGCAAGCTCTTAAGTACTTTTCTGAATTGGAACTTCGAAGTCTCGCAGATATGTAATGAATTAATATTTTGCAATCGTGCAGTAATTATTGTCCTTCCTTTCAGATCACTTGTTCTTGTGTGCTCTAGAGATATTGCAGACGTGGTGGGGAGCTCTGAAATGTCTGTTTTTACCAGGTTAGGTTCAGCAAAGCCTATTGTCTTCCACAAGGAAGGTAAATGTATTTATTCTACCATATTTCTTTTACTTAAGAGTTACTGGTGTGTTTCCGTACCAAAAAAAGTGCACATACTTATATAGTGCTTATCAATCTCTTTCCTACTACAATATGCCAGTGTAACCTAGTAAAAACCTGTTGGCTTAGGGATGGTGAGAAGTAGGAGAGCTATGTTGGGGTTTTGACCCTACCTCACCGGTAAGAAGCTGCATGCTGCAAATTTTTCATCCTAAAAGGAGCTTGTTTTTCTATCAACAACAACAACAAAAAAGAATCATTTGATAAAGATTCCATCACTAAAATTCAATTGCTTTGCAAGGAAAACCAATCATAAACTGAAAGGTTGATGAAAAAGAAAATAGCCTGAAGCAAAATAGGAGCTATTATTTTTTTGGATGGAAGGAAGGTGAAATCACCAGTTTTGGAAAGTTCTACATTACAGTTTTACCTTGGATTGCTGCATGAAATCCTTTGGTGTCATCGGTCCAGGAAATCTATGCTGGGTTTCCTCTGGAAATCTAGGAGTCCAGATTTGGATGAATAATTTGGGCGATAAGGAAATCAGGAAAACAACCAGCCAGCTTGATGCAGATTTCATTTGCAATCTCTCAAGCAGAGATCAGATGGAAAATTGGCTGTATTTCCAGCTGCTTTTTTTTCTTGGGGATTTGGGGAATTTTTTTCCCTGCTGCTTTACTGAAATTTATATTGATTTCTAGTTCAAGTTTCAAAGCTCATTGCTATGACCGTTCCAGGGAAGGACAGCATAGTCTTTACAGCAGAGACAGTGATTTCACTTTGGTGCTTGTTTGACTCCCGAGAAACTGTTTTTTCTTTCATCCTTTTAAAAGTAAAAATTTGTGGGTTTCTTTTTTTTGTTTTTATCCTGAAACTTCATTACTTCATTCTTTCATCAAAGCCCTGAATACTTTTGAAAGGAATTTTTTTATTAAAAAGCAATCTTTTTTGTTTGTTTTGTCAAACTTTGTTCCCTGAACCACCTGTGACGCTCACTTGGGCGCAGCACTTCCAGGTCGGTTTGGAAGCTCAGTTCAGCCTCCAGCCCTGACTGCTCCTGGGGGACAAAAAGCAGCAAGTAGGGCCACCACCATCCTGGGGACAGGCTGGTTGGTGGCCATCTCCTTGCCCTGCCACGTTAGTGGCATGCTGGTGTCTGGTGGTGGGACTAAGCTGCTGCTGGCCGATCACATCCCGTCCCTGTTTTGCTTTTACTAAGGACAAGGGTGTTCACCCACGTGTCTGCCCTGATTTCCAGTCTGGGTAATTGTGTTCTGCTTCATGAGCTTTCTCCCGCTGATTCAGGTATGCACACTATTTGACTTCACAGCTCCAAAAGTGATCGCACACAGGACAGATTTGCGCTGGGGGGGCTGCATTTCAGGGCAGGCTGGAGCATTTCTCCCAAGTGCGTATTGCTTCTGCCAGGGATAATGCAAAAAAAAAAAACCCCGACCCTCTTGACCTTGGTGGGATCAAGATTTAGGGTCTTGTTGCCTGGTTTTGCAAAACCTTATTTAAATTAGAAGTGTTTACAGGAATAGTCTCGATCCAACCAGCTGCAAATAGCCTTGGGAGTCTTTGCAATGAAAAGCATAATATAAACACAAGACATTATTATTAAAATGGAAGAATACATAATGCCTTTGTATTTTGTGACAGCAGAGGACCAGAGCAATGTCGACTTGGGGGATAGTTTAGGCATAACAGGAAGAAACTGATGTAAACTAATAAAAGGAGGATTCAAAACGCCAAACCATTTTCATGTAGTCAAATATGAAAAAGTACCAGTCTTATTTAAAAATAAAGAGTAAAACAATATTCCTGCTAACTGACATCTGGGAACCTATCTTAGCTTATTGAAATACCTGCGGATCTGTGATGCAGTGAGGTTATGGCTTCAGTGAGGCTCATTCCCTCTTTCATTACCCTTTTTCTCTCTTAAATGTTCTGTTATTTTAATCCTAGGGAAAAAAGAAGGGCTAAGAAATTTCTGTGGTGTGTGGAGGGAGTCCATGCTCTGCTGCTAATAAGTGAACCGACCCATCCAGGGGGTCACTCTCTTTGTGTCTGTTTTTCAGGGAGTTTTGCCATGCTTGGCTATAAAGGACAAGCCAAACCCTCCTGGATTAAAATCCTTAATCATGCTGGTTATCAGAAAGCTGCTTCTCTGCAGCATTATGTTCCCCTGAAGCTGAAAGAATATCAGTGTCCAACTAATGTTGATGAATCACTAAAGTTCGCTTTTTCTCAGAACCACTCGGAGCACATCTCTGCAGAGCCCCTGGCACCCAGGGATTAGCATGGCAGGGGCAACACCAGCCAGGCAAAACCCGCCGCCTTCACCAAAACCTGCTCTTGTTTTATGGCATTGTACCAAACCGATGGTGTGTGTTTGTATATTTTATAACTAATAAATATGTTCTTATCTTACCCACTGTGGTAGACCTTTATTTTTCAAACAGTGCCTCACAGGGCAGAATAGGAAAAGCCTGTGGGCTGCCCTTCCCAAGGAGAAGTGTTTCAACATATCTATGATTTGGTATCAGAAGGTAAGTTTTAAAGGCAAGAGCCTGCTCTCCAGTGTCACAGGGACTGGAAATGAAATTTGGTGTGGAAACTTTAGCAACATCCAGGGAAACAGATGAACTTCAGCAGAGGTAGGGAATGCTCCCTTCAAGTCCTGTTTTATCTCCATTAATGTCTGCTTTTAAAAAACCTAACTGTCCATTTGCTGTGGCATCTTAGGTGAACTTGGTAACATCTGCTTGGTACGCATGCGGTGATCTTACGATAATATCTTCTAATCGAACTGAATATATAGGGTGCAACAAGGAGTTATAAATGTGTTTCTGTCTGTAGCTAATGACTGGTGAATGATGTTTATCCAACTGATGTGAACATTTAATTAAAGACCTGCAGGAATAAAACCCAGGATAAAGTATGTGCTGTGTAGGGTAAATTCTTGCGTTCCTTTCAGACAATGCTCATATTGACTTTCTGTTGCCATTGAGGACTGAAATACTGCCAGTATTAGTGGTTAATTCTCTTTGATTTTTTTGTTTATGCTGCTGCTTTGTGAAGTAAGGACAAAAATAGAGCTTTATATGCAAACTGAGAAACAACTGATGACCTCACTGACTACAGTTTAAGAACAAGTTATACTGAAATGATGACAGACTCATTTTGGTTTGAACATGATGTTATTTGGTGACAGCAGCGAAGGGGCAGGTGATTTCAGACTTCCCATGTCTTTGTCACACATGTTTCTCAAACAGGTAGGTGAAGGCTTTGTTACTAATGTCCCGTCGTTTCTTTGGAATTCTCAGAAATGGCCAAACACGTTGCTACAGGGAAAGGTTCGTGTTTTGTTGGCCAGACTTTTGCTCCCTGGTGAGTTAGTCGCTCTGGCATCCGCACACCGGCCAGCTGATATTGTGCCTCTGAGTGGGGACTGAACTCCTTGGCTGGGATGCTTGCTTCCATCAGACACATACCACCCAGTGGTCCTTGGATGTGGGGTGAGAGGACACCTAAAATATTTACAGGCATTGAAGGAGACCGTGGCTCCATCCCAACATCAGGTACGAGAGGTGCAAGTCGGATTTGGCCAGGGGAGAGGTCCTGGTTTGCTAGAAAGTGTGAAGAAATCTCTGATGCTGCTCAGTCAAGGTAAGACAGAGTGATGCACAGGACATCATGGGCCTGTGCTGGCCCCCGCATGGAGTGATGGAGACTGATGTCCTCGGTGGAGAAGTGGTACAAGAGCCCGAGTGGCTGAGAATGACACTCTAAGGAGCTCCCTGCAGTCCTTTTGAACTCCTGTTAGTACCTAATTGTTATGATTTCTGAGGCTGTGCGGGGGAAGAAAAGCAGGATGTTTTTGGCTTATGAGCGAAGCCCAACATTGGAACAAGTACTTATAGAGCAAGCTTTTAGCTTCTTGGAGATTTATTTGATAATCTGTGACAGGTCCAGACCATGGATCCCAATAAAACTTTGCAGAGCTCTAACCCCAGGCTGAGACTAAACAATTGGCAAAGGAAGAGCCTGGCGAAGGAAGGAGAGGAATGTGCCTAAAACTCTGAAAAATCTCTATTCCTCCTCCCGCCCTAGAAGGAGAGCAAATGGCAAATGTCCTGGAGAGGAAGGTGTGGAGCCGTGGCGAGCCAGATGCAAACAGTAAAGTACCACAAAAACAAAAAGAAAAATATTTACATCCTGATGCAGTTATTTGGGTAGTTAAAAGCAGCAGTTGGAAGAGGATTCAGGATGCTGTGATCCTCTTCAGCTACTGCACACACTTTCCTTACCTTGGGAGGGAAAAAAAGCCTTCAAAACCAGGGACACTCTGCAGAGGGTACAGTTCCTCCATGGAGGACCCTTGGGACATTCAAGATGATGTTTTCAAAGGCTACCGCTAACTTGGCATGCACCAGAAGTCTCTGTTTGTGAAGCTGCGGGGGTAAGTGTCGCGTGGGCGTTGCGTTTGTGGGAAGCTGTCGTATTCCTCCCACAGATTTCCTTAGCAGGAGGATCTCCACCCACATGCTGGAGTCTACGTGGACTGTGTGTGTCCACGTGGACCTGCAGCTAAGGCAGGTACGTTCAGTACATCTAATGCATTCAGGTTACACGGCCATCCTGGTTATCCCCAGAGCCTTTCTGCAGTGGGAACACAGTAGCTCTGGTACTTCCTAAGAGTGTTAGCTTGGCTCTGTGCAGAGTTACTGTCAGCAGGCACGGCAAAGTCAGTGCACTCTGAACCTCAGCAAGTGGGTCTCAGCTTCCCACCGCTTTGATGCTTTGAAAACTTCACGTGGCAAATGAGGGTTTAATTCAGTGAAATGCTGAGCACTTCGAAAGCATGTGAAACTGGGAGTCAGTTAGCCTCGGATGGGTGGAGTGATGTGAATTGCAAATTATTTTGTTTTAGCTGAGCCAAAAATTGCTTCCTTTCCTTTTCAAGGTCTGTATGCTTCTGCAAAAAATAAGTTAATTCTGAAAAAAAGCATAGCCTTAAAATAACTCTTTTTTTCTGTCTCAAAATAGTTCGCCAACATTACAACAGATTTACAAACACCTTCGTTTCCTTTAATTTATTAATTGTAAAATTTCCTCTAACTCATGCTCCTCATTGAGAATCTGTTTTTGTGAACATCAGGAATCAAGGAACTTGCAGTGATGTTTATATACAGAATATATGAGCAGAACTTTCTTCCTTGTAGG
>NW_009596180.1:32254-61296 GCF_000690535.1 Cariama cristata | reverse complement strand
AGATATTAGATAACTTTATAAGAACCCAAGGTTCATTGGGAAAAAAGAGTGCTGCTTTTGACTCCAGTATTGATTTTATTGAGAAGTAAAGTCTGTTCCTGAGTTTAATCCTCCTCTACTTGCTAGTAAAAAAGAGCAGCTGATGGCTGGGTGGCAAGCACAGGATCAAGATGAAGAGCAGGGGAGGCTACACTGCTGTCGTGTGCTGGGACTGGGAAAGCATTTTCATTAGCGATCCCTAGAAATGCGTTTGTTTATTTGTAAAGCTGTCTGAAGGCTTTAGCTGTACTTGTGGCTGGGTGTACGAAGGCTCCCTCTGCACAGGAATGTCACTGTAGCAACAGCTGGCTCGTCCTCGGGTCAGAAATGCAAATGTGCTCCTCAAATCTGCCTTCCCAGCTGGGGCTAAAATGCAAAATTCCCTGAGTGGGGTGAGAGGACCATGCATGGGAGAGTCACTGGCATGCAATGTCAGCAAGAAGGTAGCAAAGACACTGATTAAACAGCTTCTCTCTCTCTCAGGAATCAGCTTCCAAATCGGTGTTGACTTCTTTGCATATGAATGAGGAAACATGCAGCAAGGTTTCAGACCTAGCCAGCAAACCACTAAAACATCAGCATCAGCTGTGGCAGTGGGAGGGTCTGGGGTTGGCCATGAGGAGCACAAGGTGTGCACCATGGCCCTGGCTCTAACCCGTCGGGGTCTCCTGGAGCATCTCGCCTTGCAAAGATGGTCCTTGGGGAACACGGATTTTACTCACAGGTCATCTCAAGTACCTGTGCAAATTAGCATCTGTGGAGAGTTCACTCTCCACCAGGCTAAAAGGTGCCTTTTCCATGTGAGCTTTTCCTGTTCTTCTCCGGGGATGGCTCCAGATCCCTGCTTTGCCCCGTGACAGATCTGTGGTCTGTCTTGCTGGGCAGCAGCAGCAGTAGTAGCCATAAGGTTTCTTGCTCATCTTTGACATCTGTTTCAGGAGAAAGCAGGTAGCTGCTGCTTTTGTCCCATCCTTGCCATGTTTGTAATGGATGGTTAATGCTCCCATTATGCCCCACTCAACGTACTAGAAAGGAGCCTCATCTCCTTTCCTGGAGGAAGATATGTCCTCCAAAGAGTGTCAAGCCAGTCTTAAAAAGCACTTTAAAGTACCCAATATTGGGAGTTACTTTTTTTTAAATGTTGGTACCAGGCTTGGGTGGTTGGCCTAGAGTCGTGCAAGGTGCCAAGTCGATGTTGGAGCCTGGTGTGTGTTTCTGAATGGCTGGCTGTGCCGCCCCGGAGAGCTCTGCTCTGCCCCTGGGATTCAGGGTGTCCGTGTGACCCTACCTGTGACAATCCAGCTTCTTCAGAGCATTTCTTTGCCATTTTACTCTCAGGATTGTCTGCTCTGTCTTGCTTCCAGCATCAAAACCACAGGGAGGGTGGTGGATAGGGATTCCTGTCTATGCAGTGCACTTTCTAGTACAGTATCGCTGCTGACACCTGCGGTAGCAGCCAGCTGAGGACTAATGGTTTCCTGCATCTACTTTTAGCATTGTCTGCTGCTATTGTTCACTTTTTGGAAAGATCCAGCAGCTGGGAATCATTTCAGAAAGTCTGCCTTGCCAGATCCAGGGATATGAGTCCCACTTGCCATTGCCAGGCAGCTTTTAACGACTAGATGAAAAAGCTTTTCTCACCCAAGAGAGGAGTCACAGATGGTATTTGAGAAACGTTGGAGATGATAGAGTTAGGAGGACACTTGTATGGCTCTTACACTCTCAGAGTGCCCAAATCTACAGGGAGATTTGTTGACATTGCTGGTTACATCAGAGCTGAAGTCATCCACGTGGCGCCCGTTCAAGTGAGATGTAGTGTATTGCTGTATCCCCACGCGGCTCTGAGCGCTGAGCTAACGACACGGCTGGCTGGCAGGAGATAACTGCTCCGGAGTCCTCTCCGGCAGGAGACATTAATGAAAAGAGTCACTATCTCTTCCTGCTCTTATATTTAACAGTAACATCAAACATGTCACTGTTTGTGCCTAATATTTGGGAAAGATGCTTAATTGAGAGCCTTTGAAGGAAAATTCCTGAGATTATCCTCCAAGCAGCATTTTTCCGGCAGTGTGTTAGTCAGAGCTGAATCAGAGGAGTCGGATCCTCTTGGCCCTCTCGGCTCTCAGCCTTTCCAACTCGAGTGCCAGTTAATACTAACACCGCAATGAACTCGGGCTCGCTGTAAGCCGAATCAAACACCCTACCTCAGTCACAAAATAAGCAGGATATTCTTTGGACTGTGGCAGATCAGACACTACAAAAACACTGGAACCTGGCACATAACTGACACCTCCAAAAATGACATGACTTTCCAGTGTCTGATTGCTTGTTTTGATCTCTCCTGCTGACAACGGACGTAATCAGGGAAGCAGTCCCGGTGAGCAACCAGGGATGTAATACCAGAAGCCATTTTGCACAACCCGATGGTAAGTACTGTGCAGTTCTTGGCTCTAAAGAAAGCAAAGGCTGTGAAATTAATTCTTAAACTAATTTCCTACCAGTTTGCTACAGGTTACTGTCAGAAACAAGATCATGAGCTGGACGGAGCAGAGATGCTCCTCTGAGTTTTTAATGGGCCAGAGCAAAGAAATTTCTTTGCTACCTACAAAGCAACAGGAGAGCAAATGCATGCCATCGCTGTCAAAAAATCAGTCCCTTCTTGTTATTTCTGTGAACTCTTCTATCATCTGAATGTATTTTATGACCAATACATTACCAGTAAGAAACACTGCTTATCTGCAATGACCATCCTGTGGTATTACTACTTGTTTAGTTTTTTCTCTATCGTTAAAGCAGAATCTAGTGATTGGGTTTACAGATTAGGCTGTGTAATAATTGCTAATAAATCTTGACATTTTAATGGTGACTGCTGTACTTTGGGCGTACCTCTAATAATGTTCCTTTAAAAGAGCCCTGGCTTATCAAATGTTGATGGTTAATGCTGTTAAAATGTCAGACACGTGCAGCCTGGTTCTGGTACAAATTCCATGGCGACGGTATTGCTCTCTGATAAAGTATATCATTCAAAGTTATAGCACTACTAAGTGCATTCCTCTTTTCTACTGTTCTGTAACAGCATTTCAGCACCTGATAGACTGAGTGTATGCTGTTTCCAGAGCTCACGGCTGTCAAATACACTATACCAAAACAAGCAAACGTTTTCCTGCTGGAATATTTCCCAACAGATCTGGTTCTAATGCTATTTTAAATACAATCACTGGATTACATGTGGTTTGAATGTTTCACTGTACTTCCAGCTATAGCACCTTTATGAAAAGCACAGACATGTGTTTTACATAGATACACTGTAAAATTTGCTCCAGACTAAATCCTGACTTCTTTCGTATCTTTTTCTTGTGTTTTTTGTTTGGTTTATATTAACAAGTGATGTGAAAAATAACATGTGTTTTTTGCCCTAAAGAAATTGTGGTACCTTGGAGTTTTTTTCAAATGCTTTTTTTTTGCATCAAACTAAGCTGTGCAATGCATCCGTTTATTCTGTTTCATCATTGTGATGTGACATAACGGGCACCAATAAATTTCTTCGATATTCCTCAGATACTGGCTTACATGATAAAACCTAATGGCTCCAAGGACTACATGTGAATTTTAAACATGCCTTAGGAATACCGAAGTGGGTGTCCTTCCCTCAGTGTGAATACACATGTCAATACATTGTCATGAGCACAAAGCAGAGCTGCAGAATCAATCACTGGAGACTGGAGAGAATCACATTAATTCTAACTTTGACTTTCATGACACTGCTTGTTTGTTTTTGCTGGGGGTTTGCTGCTGAAGAAATGAAAACAACATTAGGTAGACTGGTTTCAAAAGCACCTTTTGGTTTTGCAAGAAAATTCTGGGCTAGCATATTAAATAGATGTTTTCTTGGATCTGAAATCTATGAAACTGCATGCTTCAGATTGGAAGTGTGAGTACAGTTTATCTCGGGGATGCACAAAACACCATAGCTAAAAATGTGTGGGTAGTACATGGGGAGAGAGGTGCCACTTGAAAGGTTACTTCGTGAAAATTTGTCACTCTGCAAACGCCTTCTGGATTGTGTTTCGTTACTTTTTTGCACATGTGAATATGCAACCCTAGAGAGTCTTGACACTGGATGTGTTTATAATGCATTCCTAAGGCATTTTTGGTTACATCGGGTGGTTGCTTTCTGAGCGTCTATTTGGATTCCCAAGTGAGTTTATCCCAAGCCAAACAAAGGGTGAGGAGCTGCCCATGGTTTCTTCCTCAGTTCGGGCTGATCCCGAAGCGTTGTGAAGGTGTTCTCTCAGCCATAGAGCTGAATGGGAGTAGAATTGGTCTGGCATAAAGCTGAACATAAACTTTTTTGTGCAGCGAATGAATTTTGCATGAGCTGGGGAAAAAAAAAAAGGTGACATTTGCTTGATATTCTTTCTTCACAGGTATCCATCCAGAGAATTAAAAATACTGAAGAATGGCTCTACCTACCTCCAAGTACCTGGCTGAAAATTTCATTTTTCTTCTGTTTGTAATCTCTTCTGTAAGTACAGGTAAGTTTTCCTGCCATAGGGAAAAAGGGCATGGTTTGTAACACTATTTTTAAATAAAGACATTGCTGGTATAGGTTGAGGAGCTTTTTGCTCTTCTTTGTATAAGAAGGGTCAAGGACAGAGTGAGAAAACTCGAGAGAAAAGCAGTTTTCTGATGTGCCAGTACTCCCAATCGGGAGCAGCTGGAGCAGCAAGGACTGAAATTTCTGAGCAGGTGAAAGTACCCTCAGGAACCCTCAGGCTCTGCCACGCATTCTTAAAGCAAACCCAGATCCAACAAACCACCACAAAGAAATAACAAAAGAAACCTCAGGTCCTAACAGCTGTGGCTGTGGGAGGTGAAGTCGAGCATTTTGCTGCATTGCTCAAGCCCAGATGTGGATAGCAAAAACCTCTGGGGTGGGACATCCCTGCCCCTTGGGTTTTGTCTCTTCCAAGTAGACCTTTTCCTAAGTAGTTAGTGAAAGGGGAAAAGGGAAGCTGGATATATGTGTTATAAATACAGCTAATTTGGGGGCTTGTATTTGCTTAAAACAAAGAGACCGTATGTCTTGCCCCAAACGCTGCAGCTGCATGAAGCAACCTCTCATTGCCATTCTCAGGCTCTTTTGGTCAAGAAGCAAAACATTCAGTTAATTCCTTCTGCTGGGCAGAAGTTGCACTCTTATTTTAAAAATGACAATGAGAGTAATAATCAAGCTGGCAAAGTACCTGGACCAGGTGGCAGAAGATGCTCAGCCCTCCTGTGTCCTTGGCATAGCGGATGCGGGTGATGTGCACAGCTCCTGCTCTGTGGTACGAATTGGTTAATGAAACTGGGAATTTGGGTCCTTCATTCTGAATTGTGCTGACTTTTGCTGATTGTCATGCCAAACAGCAGCATAAATTCCTCTTGATTTCCCCTTAGGCTTCACTGTCTACCTCTCTGTTTCTAAATAACGAATTTTGGGGGCACAAGTCATCTTCTGAGACTGCAGGAATCTCTTTTGGACACTAGTATAGCCAAGTAAATGGAAAAATGGACAAGCTTTTATCCTGTCCACTTAATCTAGTTGATAAATTACACCTCTACATTTGAATCAATTCTTTTGGTTTAATTTAGCTTCTCTTCATGAGCAATTTTTTCTATTATTCTTATTCCTATGGGAATAACAGCTCATTTTTTTTAATTTGTTGTCAGTGTGTATTACAGTTATATTTGAACATCTATTTACAATGCAAGTCCTGTTTCCTGCCTGAAATATTTATCTTTTCCAATTCTTATTAATTCTGTGTCTCTTCTGGTAGAAACCCAGAAACTCTGTATTTTCCTCAACTACCGTAAATCAGAAAAAGTGCCTCTGACATTACGCTTCCAGCTGGCACAAGTATCAAAATCAGGTCGTGGATGTATATCAGTATTTGACTTGCTACCTGGTAGATTATTAGCCCTCTCTGATTTGATCACTTCATGTATATGGCAAAAGTTTGCAGAGAGCCAAGGCATATATTGCCCACATGAAATGTCCCTTGCTTACCTTGAATAGCTGGTATTTAATGAGTCTCTGGAGACATTAAGGCAGTGGCTGGTCCAATTCTATTGTTTTCTTAAGACATAAAACTGCTGGAGGAATCTGCGAGGAAACTGAAAGCAGATGGACAGATCTTGATTTTGTTGCTGTGGAATGACAGCTGTCCCTCAGGTTTCACAGTGGCAGCACACAACAGCTCGCTGTCAACTACACCAGCACCGGGACTTGTTTCCTTGCATGGGTTCACACCATTATCCTTTCCATTAACTGAATTCATTAGTATCCGTGGTGCAAAACCCACCTAACTTTACCATACGAAGTGCCAGAGACATAACTATGCTGAAGTCAGGGTGTTTATCCCATGTCTATTATCATTTATTTGTGGATCCTGTAGTTTTCCTACTGTGTTTTTGGTTTAAAGAATAAAAATTGGAGAGCTGGTGAGAACCCACAACCCTTTCTGATGGCAAAGGGCTCATTGTTCAAACTTCCACTGACTTCAGCTTCCTAGGATTAGAAACGTTTCTACCCTCAAAAGATATGCATCACACACGGGACTCTCGTACTCGCAGTTTTGTTGATTAGACTACGATGTGAGGCTCACATATCGAGTGAGATTATATCAGGGAAATATTTTATCTTAAAAAAATACTTACAACATGAGACTCTTGGATTTGGTATGTGAACTGTTTAGACTAACACATCATGGCAGTCTGTAATCAAATTTGTGTGTGTGGAGACTGGTGGTGTGTGAACCGAAAGCGAATGAATCCTTATTGCTTCTGCCCAGAAAAGCTCACAAACCCAGAGCCTCTCTCTTGTGAGATTCCTGTTGCTCTCTGTTACTGGGCGGACTGGTAATTCCTTGGTGCTTGGTGTCTTCATGTCAGTTTGAGCACTTCACTTTCCATCTCCAGTGAAAACACAGTATGCAAACATATCTTAACATCTTTACATTAAGCAAAGCATTTCAAACCTCACAGGTATTTGGGGGGCATTTTTAAAGGTAGTTGTTTTATCCTTTCATCAACGTCTTCCCCGGGCTTGTGAAAGGCTTTGTGTCTGGATGGTATGAATGGAGCTGAATGTCACTGCAGGAAAGGCTCAGTTACAGCCTCTTCTCAGCAGTTTTCTGGAAACTGCATCTCTCGCAAGGCTCCTTTGCATCAAGTAGCAGGTTTTTCCATGCTTCCAGAAAACAGAAAAGCATACAGCTTAAGCTGTTGTTTGTTCTCTTTTGGTCGTGATACACATGCACTCCGCTGCACTGAGATATTGCTGTGTTCCAGGGAGTCAGCAAAGGGGGGTACCAAGAATGATACTGTAAAGCTGCCCAGATAGGGAGCATTCTGTCTCGCACCAAACAAACGGTAATTGTCTTCACTCTCCATCTCTACCCAGCCGAAGCAGCTGTCATGTGTCCTGATAAGGATCCCGAGTTAGAAAACTGGAACCCAGGTCACAACAAAGAAAATCGCATTGAAATCCGTAATGGCAGGAAACTCCTTCTGTCTTCTTCAGCGACTGTCCACTCTATCCACATCACTGATGGAGGTAAAATGTGCTGGTGGCAAGGCTGGGTGAAGCATGCTTTCCACTGTGGCTATTTAAATCTCTCTGTCTCATGCTGGGAGAGCTTCCTCCTTCTTACTGAGAACTGGGTGGCTACAGGACAAACACAGCTTTGATTCAGTACACGGGTGGGTGGTAGGACAAGGGGCAATGGCTTTAAACTGAAAGAGGGTAGATTTAGATTAGATATAAGGAAGAAATTCTTCACAGTGAGGGTGGTAAGGCAGTGGAACGGGTTGCCCAGAGAAGTTGTGGATGCCCCATTGCTGGGTGTTCAAGGTCAGGTTGGATGGGGCTTTGAGGAACCTGATCTGGTCTGGTGGAAGGTGTCCCTGCCCATGGCAGGGGGGTTGGAACGAGATGATCTTTAAGGTGTCTCCCAACCCAAACCATTCTGTGATTCTATGATGATGGTAACTAAGATGCTATCGTTTTTTCAGCCATTATAATCAACCCATTTGCTGTCCTTTCTAGAGAATTTACAAAAGTAGCTCAGTATACTCATTAGTTCTACTTCTGTGATTTGCTTCAAAAACATTTTTTTACTAAATCATTGTCCCGATAACATCATACCACAATAGTTGTGTACTCAGGGACTCAGGACAGGGCAGATACATACATGCCTCTTTGTCTCTAAGGACAGAGTCATAGTGTGGTGCTAGTATGAATAGCTTTTATTCATCCTAACTCTGAATTTCTGTCTCGGTTTTGAATGAGTCCTCTTCCATGAAAATCTTAATTGCATGCTTCAAGAATAGGACTGAATAAAAAACATGTAGTGTCTTTAGGATTTGTATTGAGAGCTGTTTTGAGGAGGATGGGCAGAATTTTTAAAAATTGAGATGGGAGCCCAGCACTGGGTTTAGCACAATGGTATCGCAACCTCTGATGAGCTGCTGTGTGTTAAAGCGAATGTCATAACCTTTTCTACTTAGGAAAACTGGTCATTAAAGATGATGTGCAGCCTATCATTTTGCGTACTAGACATATACTCATTGAAAATGATGGAGAGTTACATATCGGCAGTGAAACATGCCCTTACCAAAGCAATGTGGTGATCATCTTATATGGGCGGTATGTATGCATGATAAAATATAATCTTAGAACTGTCTAGGATCTCTCTTCCACAACAGAGAACAAAAATGTTCCTTAAAATTGCATTTTCTCAGATACGCTTATGATCAGTGCTCTCTGGAAAGTTCAGTAGCTTTTTAAACAATTTAAATTGCCTTTTAAAACTTGGCACAGTTTTGGTTCTGGTTTTCAGATCCTACTGGGAGATGAACACTGCAGTATTTGGGCATGCCAGAAAATCAGCATGCACCTTGCCACCACTCAAGCTGATTTTCCAGAATAGGCTTAAAACCCAAGGAGTTCTTTTATTCTGAAACTTCTCCTCCCTAAACCTCCTTTTGTTCTGCATGAGAGTGGCGAGCCAAAGGATAATACATTTATGTCTTGCAGATTGCTACAGGATCTCTTAGAATTTCAAGGATGCCAAACTCACATTTAACAGCCACTAGACCTCCTAGCTCCTGGTTAGGTCCTAACTTCCTCCAGAATTGAAAAACACAAATGTGTTGTTGAGTCTGGCTTTCACGCCTCCTCTGACCTGGTTATAGTGAATATAACATGTACAATCTGCGTTCCAGATTGCTGCTGGTCTTCAGCAGTTGCTAGTATTATTTCAAATAATCTGTTTTCTGTACAATGTGAGCAGTTGCTGGTTCTTAGAGTAGCTGAAATAAATGCATTGCAAACCATGACACTTCTCTCTTTGGGCCATAGCAGAACAAGGAGAGAGGCTCCTTGACTGTCAGATACAAACCCAAAACTGGTTCTTTTCCTCCCTTCCTGCTGCAGAGCGGATGACGGCAACCAGCCGAATCCCTACTTTGGGCAGAAGTATCTTGGAGTAAGTCAGGGTGGCACTCTTGAGATCCATGGAAAGAAAAAGCTGTCCTGGACTTTCTTAAACAAGACTCTTCATCCTGGTGGCATGGAAGAAGGTGGATATTACTTTGAAAGAAGCTGGGGCCATCGGGGTGTCATTGTCCATGTTATTGACCCAAAGACGGGGGCAGTTGTCCATTCAGATCGGTGAGTGACTTTTCGACTGACTACACATGAGGGTCTTTGGGAACAGGTTGGGGACAGCATCTCAGCAAGCTCAAAAACACGCTTTTTAGCATCTTGTTCAAATCGGTGTTATTGCATGTATATACGATTCTTTCTAGATCAGTAATCTCCAAACCCAAAGAGTGAGTAGTGTTACTACCTTACTATTCTGTCAGCTAGAGTTTAAGCAATTTGGCTTAACAGAAACCCCTAATGTACCCTGTTACACAAGTGCTTTTGCAACGGGATAATATCATTATGGTAAACAATACAAAATGATTATTTCTTTATAGCACTTGCTTTTCTGTACATAAAGCTGTGATGCTCACTGAAGTAACTGCTTTCGGGTATTTTTATCACTTTAGGTTTGATACCTACAGAGCAAAAGAGGAAAGCATACGTCTTGCCCAGTATTTGGGCAGAGTTGCGAATGGCATGATCCTGTCAGTTGCAGTGAACGATGAAGGATCTAGAAACTTGGATGACTCGGCCAGGAAAGCAATGACCAAACTGGGCAGCAAGCATTTCCTCCACCTTGGGTTTAGGTATGTGCCAGTCCTGCCAGTTCTCCCAGCACAGAGGCTTTATTATGCTCCTGAGATGTCCAAATAATTCCACTCTCTTAAGGGCACAAAGTTCTTTGACAAAAAAAAAAAAAAAGAAAAAAAAAAAAAGAAAAAAAAAAGACAGGAACTTCTCAATGTGAAGTTTTAGCAATTAATTAGATAATTTAAGATGCAGTCAGTGTCTATATTGGGTATTTTATTAGCAGATTGAGGAATAGCATATGATTCACATTAAAAAAGATGTTTTTCCAAGATATTGTTTCCACAAGTTACTCATTCCAATGTATTTTCAAGCCATTCCCCAAAGATTTAAGAAGCATATCTACACACAGACACAGTGGATTGAATGGGCTGAACATTAAGGAGAGTAAAATAAGAGCCATGTAGCTCTGGCTAAATACATATACACATACATACAGCATATTCTTCAGCTTGTCCAATACATATTTGGGGACTTCTGCAGCACAGAATTAGCAAGCATGAATTTATGCTGTGGACTGTAAATACTTGTGTGGCCAATACAGTGTCTGTGTTGCCACACACACTGTTGAGAATATTTGCTATTTACCCAACTGTAACCATGATAGTTTTTGTGTTTATATGAATTTATGTAGGCTTTTTTTTTTAAGAGGCACTAAGAGGGTTACTGCAGAACATAAAAAAAAAAATAATCTGCCTTGTAGGGAGAAATAATTCAATACAGTAGTCTGTGGGAACAGACAAGTGTCAGCTGGGCACGTGCAGATGCAGTAAGATCTGGGGTGGTGGATGAATAGGTTGTATTAAATATTTCAGGGACTCCTGTGCACCAGATAACGCATTTCAAAGAATCAACCAAGGCTGCAGAAATAGTCTCGAAAACCAGGCTATCTCCATCAGCGCAATGCTTGTTCTCAAATACCCAGACCTCATATTAAAGCCCAGTAGCCTGCTGGGTTTCTTTTCAAAGACTGAAATTAGGGAAACAGAAAAAGATTTCTGAACATTATAATTTTTTTCCCCAATTGTGCAACAGGAAAAAATTGATGTGTTTCGCATATGTTTATAAAAGTAAATTGCACTTGATGTTTTCAGGGTGATGTGGTGTTTTAATGCTAGTTTCTCACTTCTTTGCCATAAATGCTTATAATGGAAATACCATAGAAATTCATCCATGGAAGTGTGACTTTCAACATTACTGCTGTTTGCAGTCAAAAAGGTTATGCTTGCCATGCTGTTATCTGAAATACCACAGTATTTCCTTATATAAATAACAGGGACATTGTGGGTACTGTAATGTGGTAGTAGTTGGTAAATGTTGTCTCCCACCATCATACTGGTATGTGGAAAAATACCTGCATCTTGGTGCACTTAAAAGATTGTATTTTTAGGAATGTTCTCAGTGTTTATGTTCATCAGCTTTCAAAAAAAACCATTGGATGGCAGCTGGGACCAGATTTCCAAAGGCAGTGAGATGACAGAGTGGAAGGCAGGCAGCTTTGTCAGGTGTATCCAAGCTTTTCTCCTTATACAAACTGAACTTCCACTTCACTTTAGTGTAACGAGATTGAGACATACTGGTTTACATTTCAGTCATCTATAACTATGAAGAAGGATGTATATACCTGACAGGTGCCTTTCTGATTTTTTTTTTAATATCTTAAAAAAAAGTTCAGGATGAGAAAACTACACACAGATGTACATACTTTAACTTGTATGGCAAAGGAAAGCTCTGACAGAGGAGGGTGGATGGATTTTCCTTTCTATCGTGCCCATGTACATGCTGTCACCACTCACTGCCCAGCACCTGGGCTTTGCTGGCTGGTCCTGCTCAATCCTGGTTGTCAAATCTTCTCAGCTCCCTGCCAATGGCTGGGGCTGACCATGGGCATCACTGAGACAATAACAGCATCAGCCCCAGGCAGTAATTTGGCTTAGAAAACTTCTGTTTCACAGTTTGTGAGGTGCCACTTGAGTCAGGCTGTTCAGCCATAGACTGGGTTGTTTTCTGACTGGGGTGGTGGTGGGGGTTATATGGACAAATTCCTGTCTATCTCCAGTTGCTCCATATTCAAACAGATTGTAAAGTTGTGCATCTCCCCCTTGCTGTGGCAGAGCCGATGAGCAATGCTGATTTATCCAAAAATGTTTCTGTGCTCCTGGCATCTCTTTCAGTTGCCTATTTGCTGAGTCCAAAAGAGGAATAAAAGGAAAATCTTGCATTCCTCCTCTGTTGTTGTCCTTTTGAAAAGTGAGTTTACTCTTTAAGTGTGAGCTTTTTTTTTTATTCCTTCTACTAATAAATTAAAAGAAAGCCTTTCTGCACTTGATGACATAGTTGTTCTCTTTGGAATCCCACTCAAATATCACTGGTTTGGCTCTGGACTTACTGGTCCTTTCATTTCATATAGCCCAAACAGATTGCATGTGTCCTTATGTGTCAGGGTTGAATGACTTTAAAACTATTTTTTAGTGATAAAATAACTGGGATAAACAAGTATTTTAACATATGAAATGGGGCCAAACCTTGAGTTGCAGAATTAGATAACTTCTTATTCTTTAGATTAGTTTTGAGATTATTTTGGGGCTGTCATCCTTTTTGTCATTTGTTTCGAATTTGGTGACTGAAAAAAAAGATAATAATAATAATAAATACAAAAATAATCTATCTTGCCTGCTGAGTGATAAAGTGTCCTTCCTGCCCCCATCCCCCTTCTCTCCCTGGATGGAGATCACAGCCCGGCAGTGCCTTCGGCAGTTGGCGCACAGGCAAGTTTTCCAGCAGGAGCATCTGGCTGGCTGGCAGGCTCCCGAGGCAGTTGTCCTGGCAGCTTCTGATCAGCCTGTTCTGTGCTTGGCCGGGGACACGCCACTGGGACCACCTTCCCTTGAGGAGCCATGTCTGGTGTCTGCGTGGGGCCTCGGCACGGCATGGGGTACAACAGTGCTCACCCAGAACCTGCTCCTGACACCCCCAAAGCCCAGGGCTGCAAATCCCAGCAAAGCCCAGCTCATGTCAGTGGTGATCTATGCGTGTTTTACTGGCTATCTGTCTGTGTCTGGATATGTTTTCTTCTGAAGTCCCAGAGTGGTTTATAACTTCGCTTATACCAGCAGATGGTAAATGTAAGATGACCTGCAAGACTCAAAGGTGAACCTTGATGCAATTGAAATCACGGGGTATTTATACCTATAGAGACATGATTTGATCTATGGGACTGTTTGCTAAATTCAGGGTAGGGGTGACAGTCTCCCTACGACCCTAAAAGCATATTTTTTTATTCTGTTAGTCATTAAAAGCACATACTCTATTTCTATTCTATTTCTGTTGTATCTTCTGTTTCGAAGATATAACTGCCTCCTGACCCCTACTAATTGGGTTCACCTCCAAGGATGGGAGGTGTTTTAGTCTCTGTCTCCATTGCTTACTCATCCATGTGGTCATTCTCCAGTGTTGCTGATAGCTATTGAACCTACTCAGCCAATAACCATCAGATGGTAATGAGCTTACTTCTGACATGGGATCAGATTTGAACAGACAATTTGGACTCATAAACCTTTATCCCTGTTCAATGTTCAAAATAAGGACACTAGATATGCAGAGACTATCTAGGTATTTTTTATTGTCCTTTGCCAGCCAGTCTATTAGAAATTCTCATGGGTCGTTCCAAAGACAATTGTGATAGAGAGTTTTAGCATGAGCTACACTTATTTAAGCAGAAGCGGTTTCTTTTGATATCCTGCAGTGTACATGCACGCACACACACACACACAAAAGAAAAATTTTCAGTCTACCCAAGGAGTTGCCAGTGTCTCAGTGGGTCTGTCACCCACAAGCCTCTTTAAATATTTTAAAAAGAAACACACTTGTTATAGGAGCGTATTAAGTGGGGATTTGTCTTCGAACTTCCTTCTCTTTTGATATATTTACTGAAGAAATACAGAGCGTTAAGATATTTTTAATTTTAACTAGGCTGCCTGTCACACTAATCAGACTGTTTTGAATGTGGTGCCCCTGAGAAATGCAAGAACATTGGGCTATAAAAAATATGCATCTCATACATGACACAATTTGATTATTTCTCATTTTCATTTTCCAGGCACCCATGGAGTTTTATTACCGTTAAAGGAAATCCCGCCTCTTCTGTTGAAGACCACATTGAATATCAAGGTAATTCATGCACAAAATGCTGGCTTGACATTATCTCTGGAAGTTATTGGAGTTATGACTGAGATTAATTTGGTCAATGGTGTTTTCACTTGACACTGCATGACATCAAAGCTATGAACAATTGATGGTTAGACATATTTAATTGGATGCTGTCTGTATATGTCGCTTCTTCCCATTAATGCAGCTGAAGCAGCTGAGTGGGGTATAACCTAGGTTATTCAAACCCTGAGATAAAAGGTGAGATCCTGCACCGGTGTAAATCTGTGTAACTTCATTGAGCTCAGACACTGTTTCTCTTAGACACAATGCTATGGAACAAACCCAGTTCACACCAGCTCAAAATTTAATCTGTGTATCCTGTTTTGGTAGCCTCAAATACTCCTGTGAAACCATTTTCTTGCAAGCTGAAGACTTTTGGGTCTGTGTCTTTTCATGACATTTTCAAGAGCAACTAACAACATGGCTTGCTACAACATCAAACAAAAATAGCAATATATTACAAATCATTGGCGTTTTTTTTATCCTTTCTTGATTTTTGAAGATTTTTCCTCCTGATTGTCCAAGCAGTTATAAAACCGTCTGAAACCTCATTCCAAGATCAGTAAATTTTTCTGGAAGCTGTGCAGGGCTAATTCTAGATAACGTAGCCAAAATACGCACACACACATGTGGACTGTTACCTTTTCAGTTCTGACTTGTATTGATTCCATTCAGTGATTTTTACCAGTGTTCGTTTTTTTTGCAGGTCACAAAGGGTCAGCGGTGGCCAAAGTATTCAAACTATTCAAAGCTGAGAATGGAGAACATTTTAATGTCTCTTCGACTAGTGAGTGGGTTCAAGGTAAGAGGTCTGTGTGCCATTTAACTCGGTGGTAGACAGTTGACAAATGGGGTGAATCATCCTTTTTATTGCAATACTTTTCCATTTGGGAAGAGTGGACATGCTAGCTGCTATTTATGTTACGGCTAACCCAAGTAAAGAACATGCACAGATTCTTTCCTCAATTGTCTCCAGGACTCTCTGAATAACTTGGATCCTTTTTTCTTTACTGCACTGGGTATGAAATTCCATCTCTTATGATCTAAGAGATCACACAGAACCTCTTACTTCTTTTGACTGCATAGTCATCATGTCCATGTTTCAGACAACATACAGTAACTGGTCGTAACTTGATCTGAAGATCAGAAAAGGCAACTAAGGAGGACACAGATCCAAAATCCATTCCTATTAATAATGTTCATACTGCATAATCCAGCTATGTAGCTTTTAATAACTCTGCTCTCCCTTGGCTGGTTACACTTCACAGCATCATTAAAAGCGGCTGACAGACTGACAGGAAGAGGCAGGAATCAGATCATCAGTGAAGAAACTTGTGAATGATATCTGAGATCATATTATGCTTCATGCATTTTTGCTGCATTCATTAAGCCTGACTTTCAAATGACTTTTCTTGTTTGCACTTGTCTCCAGATGTAGAATGGACAGAGTGGTTTGAGAAGCCTGATAAAGCGAGATCTAAGGAAATGGAGAAGCTTTCTGACTTCAAAGCTGCTCATCCTGATAAAATCTGTAGGCAACCCATTGACATCCAGGTAAGCTGGCTTACCACTTACTTTAGAGGGGCAAGTCCTCTTTGGACTGACACTGAACCCCCAAATAATTGTGCTTGTCAGTAATTTTAGTTTCTAAATAAAAGACACCAATTATTTTACTGCTTTAATACATAACCAACAAGATTTGGTATCCAGTCTTGTAATATTCTGAGACAAAATTTTATAGAATTGAGCTCCTTTCAGTAAATTCTTGCTTCTGGCATGAAAAGGAGTACAGATGGGGTCATGGACAGCACAGATGCTATCATGAAACATGAGGCTCCCTGCTGGAAGATTAAAAGGAAAAAACACATGAAAATTTCAAATTTTTTAAATGGTGCTGGAAAGGACCTTACCTAAAAAACTAATCACAAAATGTAATGAGATGGTAAAGCTACCAGCTGTAGTAGGTTGTCAAAAATATCGGTGAGCTTGCAGCCACTTTTTGGAGACAATTGTTTTTCCTCTGTGGAAGGAAATTTGAATTCTGTTTGGGGCTAAACATTATAATTATGCCATCAGGCCAGCATGCTGAGGAGAAATCATATACCTTTTCTGAGACTGCAAAAGCCTCTTTAAGGGAAAAAACAAAACAAAAAGCAAAAACCAAGCGCTTTTTTGTGTATGTTCACCATATACTTTATATGTCTACCTGGTAAAACAACTATAGCAGAAGCATTGCCTAGCAAAAGACAATAAAAGGCTTCGTATCTGTGGGAGGCTGAACCTAAGGTTCCTGCATACTCTGAACCAGTGGAGTTGTCCTTATTCACAAGAATGCAGCTATTGAAGTAAATGGGAATGCTGACAGTATGAGTGAAAGTTTCCAGGGCTAGATGTTATAAAGAATCTCCTCTTGAACAGAAAGGAAAAAACTGCCCTATAATTTTCTGCCAGGTCTTAGCAAATCCACATTAATTTCTGCTTCCATATACATGTATTAGAAATGACAACTTAGTACAAAACAGGGGTCAGATGTTTATTATGATACAGCCCCTTCTAACATGCGTATTAAAAGAGAAACAAGAAAGATACTCTTCTGTTCAAGAAACAAACCTTTTTTTCTCTTCTGGTAAATGACAGTTACTTTTTTTCCATGCATATTAAAAGCGAGAAAATGTTTTTCAGTTTATCCTGCAGATCTTAGGGCAAATCCTCAGGTAGTGTAATCTGGTGTTGTTCATTGCTTTCATAAAGTTACACTGATTTATAGCATCTGGCCTGCTCCAGCTATGCTATGCACAAGAAAATTGAAGATACAATGATAATAACAGAAGTGCAACACAGCCAGAGGCACATTCCTTCAGCTGACGGTGCTAATCCTATACATGGCAGCGAGGTGTATGAATTAATGAGGAAGATCTGCATGAGTGAGAGGATCAGGATCAGACCCTTCATTGAAAGATGGCTTATCTCCTGGTGCCTTGTTAAAATGCACGTGATATTTGGATTGCCCAGTGCAATACATCACATTTTTGTGAAAGGGTCAAGAGAATGGCAAGCTGTAGAGCTGGACTGTGAAATTTAACATGACCCTGAGGGGTGACATTGCCCCGGCAGGAACACAGGAGAGGCTACGTATCGCACGGCTTCTTGGCACGATACAGCCTTTTTCCTCAAGGCAGCTCTGCAGGCTGGTGCTTGTATGCGAGAAAAGGCCACCCCTTCTTGTTTTTTTTGGAGCAATGGGTATTGCAGCAGCTTTGTTTTTTTCTTAGAGAGATTGATCTATGCAAAGAAGAAATAAGATCCCTACCTCTTTCTTCTGCAAGATTCAGACATAGCCTAGACACAAGCAATGAAAAGAGTGCAGTGAAGAGGCTTGAAACCGTGACTTCATCTGAGTGCAAGCATCCATGTTCAGTGTTTTCATCTGCCCTCAAACCAACGGCAAGAGAAAATCTCGGGCACCGAGGCAGATGTTAGGGAAGCTCAGAATACTCCTCCCAGAAAAGCACATGGTCTTAATATAGATAAAGGAGAAAGGCATGCACCTAGCAATAGTCTATGCAGCTTGCGGATAAAATAGCTGTGTTTGAGCACCAGCTGGAGTGCCGGCTGGACAGCACACATAACAGTCACAATGTTTTGTTATACAACTGTTGTGCACCACTCAAAACAAAGCAAAAGCCTCTTTTGATGGCATCGATGTTTTGGTGAAATCTCCTCCCCTCAAGGTATCGCCTGTTTTATATTTCTATTCTCATTCCAGGCAATGACACTCGACGGAGCTAATTTAACAACTGAGGTCTTCTACAAGAATGGCCACGATTACAGGTTTCTGTGCCATGGCAAGGACCAGACGGGCGAGGGCTGCCAGAACTACAGAGTACGGTTCCTGTGTGGCAGATCTGGTATGTGCCCCATGTTTGAAAGCCAGACCAGGTAAAAGCAGAAATACTGTCTTCCGATGTCTGGCTCTTGTTTGGTGTAAGAACAACTTGAGTAATTTCCCAAGCTAAAACATCATGGGCTATTGACATGAACGCAGATAAAACCGCTGAAGATTTCTCTCAGGAAAAATTCCTGAGCGCTAACAGAGGCAACAGGGTGGTGTCTCAAAAACCCAGTAAGGCTATGGCAAATACTTGGCAAGTCGCTTCCTGTAAACATCTTCTCTTTTGCTAAAGCATCTTGGGATGAGGTAGGATTAGTCAATCAGAGTGTGCGAAGACAACAGGTTTTGAAAGTAATACTTTATTTTGTAGTTATTAATTCCAATGCCGCTGTCCCTAACCCGGTCATTAGACAGGTCATTAGGATTCTTCAGTGCTCAGCTAGCGGGAAAAGAAGGGTGGAAGACTGTTGTTTTGCTGGAAAAAGTAGTCATTATGTTAAAGACCACTTGGCTGCTGCAAATCACAGTGCCCAGTGACCACAAGTGCTGCTGCTAAGTGGGTGTGGTGAAAATGAGCCACTAAAAGCAACATTTAAATTTAGTCCTGGGGTCAGTGGAAAATCCACCTGCCTGCAACTAAAGGAAACCACTTTCTTGTTTGCTCACTTTCCAAGCCAAAGCCAGTAAAAAGCATGTTTGGAAGAGTTAACTATTTTTTGTTGCATGAGGAAATCATCATTTTTGGTGGTGCTCCATTAAAAAAAAAAAACCAACCGCAAGCATTTTCTGATAAGATTAACTGAATTCTCCACCCTTCCATTTTGGCTTTTCAGTGAAACCAAAGCTCACAGTAACCATTGACACCAATGTGAACAGCACGGTCCTGAATCTGGTGGATGAGGTGAGCTCATGGAAACCTGGAGACAGGCTGGTGGTTGCAAGCACGGACTACTCCATGTACCAGGCGGAGGAGTTCCAAGTGCTGCCATGCAGAGCCTGCAGACCTACCCAGGTCAAGGTAGCAGGTAAGGTGCTTCATCTTGTCATGCTGGTGTTGCAGTTCACAAATTCTGTCATTTGCACTGAGGTGACTCCATTGAGAACTGCAAAGAGTTGAAAGACACCTGAATTTGATGGCTGGTTTTTAGATGCTTTTGGGAAACATACGCCTCTCATGCTTGAAAGCCATCCAACTTGATTCTGGTTCCTTTCTGCCTTCCCTTTTCATAGCTGACTCCATTTTTCGTCCCCAAGCACACTATTGAATGGATGTATTTATTTAAGAAAGACAAATACAGGTCATGTATTTGAAATGTTCAATTTTACATAACTGTATTTGAAAGTGTATCACTCCCTAGAAAGCAGGAGATGAGCACAGCTGATCTGAAGAGTGAGCTAGGGCAAGAGCAGACCATGAGAGACTGTAAGGCTATGAAGTAATGTGCCACTGGCTATTTTCCTAAGAAAATTGCATTTAACAAGAACTGTAATCTTACATTTTAGAAATACTGTTTTGTACTACTGAAGCTACTGTTTCTCATTTATTGTGTCTCTAGATGGCATTGCTTAGAGATGATGTGTTAACCAAACATTTCTGTAGCCACGTGGCCAGTGAGTTGTCCTGAGCCACAGCAGTAGGGGAGACGGGGTTGGCATGGCACTGCCTGAGTTTGACTGAGCGGCGGGAGCACGAACCTTTGCAGACCCACAGCATTTTTCTCTTGAAGGTGACTAGCTCAAATCTGGAACAAATTGCTTTTGATGAAAAGACATTGTAGTCCAATGATTGTAAAGTAGTCTTCAGATACTAAGTCCAATTAAGTAGCATAACCATGATGAAGCACAGACTATTACCAATATGAGCATAAAAGTGAAATCCAGAGTGGGAGATTTGCATCTCCGCTTGAGACTGTGAAGTGGGTTTTCCCTTCTAGAACTATATTTTGGCACACTGATAAGCAGAGCATGGAAATACCACATGAACTGCCTCTTCTGTGAGTAGATGAGGGATTTTTAACCTGTAATTTACAAAAGCTGAAGTTATTTCACAGTATGTAATAGCTGAGGCTGTATTTCAAAGGCAGCATCTGCCTGGTTACATTATCTTTTCCTTACACACTGGCGATTGCTCTAGGCAGACGTTTTGTCCACATTTACAGTAAGATCTTTCTGAGAAACCACGAGGGCACTTGGAACACCCAATGCACCGGGGAGTTTGCTCAGTTCTGTGAAATGAACTACTTCACCATTATCTCTGATGCAACATCTTCTGGAAGGTACGAATATACTTCCTTTGGCAACTGCCTCCCCACAGAGCTCTAGCCATTCATTGTTGGATGGCCCAAAAGAGAGATGTTCATCAAGCCAAGAAAAATGTTATTCACAGTTTGAATGTATCATTTAAGTCTTATGACTTAAAATGACTAGTACTTTCAAAGAAGACACATTTCCAAGTTGAGTATTTTTCTTGAGCAACTTTTGAGCTATTGGAAAAACTGTACCAGACTAGTATGATATAAGTCGCATCATGAAGATGATCTTGGAAGATCGTCAGTAAAAATAAAGATGACAAAGGAATAGTTCTCTTAGGCTTCCCATAATCTAATGGATTTGTGAAATTCATGGAATTACATTTATCTTCTACAACAATGGCAACTAAGTTAGTTTAAGGAAATTAATAAAGGGTTAAAAACAACAAAAAAGTTAATGTGAATTTTGAGTAAAGAAGCAGTGGAAACACTTGTTAAAGTAATTGTGCTCTTGGTCTCCGATTACTCTTTAGGAGAATTAGGACATTCTTTTTATTACCACAAATAACATGAACACCAGGGCCAAAGTCTGCCCTTACTTATATCCAGGCAACTCCATTGACGTCAATGGGATTTCACTGATTATATAAATCAAGGCAAAATCTAGTCCAGTAATAAAAATCACATCCAACTTTCTTGTAACAAAAGCACATTCACACTAGAAAATAAAATAATCTGCCTGATTCTGAGTTCAGTCTAGATGAAATAAAACCTGGGCAAGGCTGAGATGTTCCTCGTCTTTAGGAGCCACGAGATCCCAGAGATGCTCTATGCCCGGCCATGGTGTAACTTCATCCTTTGTCCTGTGCCATGACATGCAATTAGCCAGAATAAGGATCACTAATGAGCTAGGGGATGGGTGCTCTCCATACCTCCTCCCCTCTGCGATGCCTGCAGCTGCCCGCAGCCTGCACAGCTCTGCCTGCGCTCTCCCTGCCCTGCCAGGCGTGCGGCAGGACCACAGCGGTGGGTTTGGGTTTTGAGGTGTGCTCATTGCTGGAGAAGGCAAACACCGCCGTGCCGAGTGCTTGGCTTGCACCGAAACCTGTCTGTGCGCAGGTGTGCATGTACAAATCCACTGCCCCACGATCAGGCGCTGACTTCGATGAAATTTACTGGGATTCAATTAATTACCTGTGAGACTTCTGTTAAATAGGGCTTTATTTGTCCCAGTGCCTCATCAAACATTGTGTGAAGGGAAAAAGGCTGTCAGAGAACAGGCACATAAAAATAGCTGGCAAGCAGTGGGTTGGCCTCCAGCCTTAGCACAGGTGAGCAGCCCCTGCACAGCCTGTGCTTGCATGGCCGTATTAGGCTCTTAATTGCATGCAGAAGACGTTCATCATAAATATCTGCCTTCCTTTTGCTATGCGAGATATGCAAGATTGCTTTGCACCTTCCAAGAAAAGACTTTCATGCAGATGCATTTATATACGGGATCTCAGAGGGATGTCAATTTTAGCAAGTGGAATGGCTTAATTTTCCTGAAAGGTTTAGTTAAGCAGCTGAGAACTCCAAAAGTCTGCCTGTTGAAAGACAAATGATAAAACCATTCCTACTCATGATGGTTTATTTCCCTTTTAATCTTTATTTTTTTCCTTTCCATTTTTTTCCTAAATGAAACCTAAATGTCAGGTCTGAACTACTTAAGCGTCTCTTTGTTTAAAAAAACAAGCAGAAAACCTCTGCTTTTGTGGACAGATAATTTGGTGTGGCAGCCACTTGACGTACCAAGGTTTAATTAAAATTGATGCTCTCATCGTTTAACAATATTTTAATAGACATGGGTTAGTGTATTGTGCCAAATAAGTCAAACTCGTTAGTTAGCTCATGTCCTATTTATATTTGATATTGAAAACTCATGCTTTCTTTACTTGCTAGAAATGGATTGATTAGAGGCTGGTCTTTTCAAAACAGCTTAAAAGCATTAATACTCAATTGCTGTTAGGTTTTAGTAGGATTTAGTTGTCTAACTGTGGACTTCTGAAAATCTCAGTGTAGGAAGTGAGGAAAGGCATCTAGGTACTGATCTTGTGCTTTCTGTGTAGGAGTAATTACACTAACGTCAAAACTGCAGCTCCCATGAGTAAGCGTGGTTTGCACGAGGACTCAGCTCTGCAGGTCCTGCTCCCGGTCAAATAGTCGCTCACTTAAATGGAACTTTTTTCTCCACTTGCCTCCTTTAACTTTTTTTTGCTTGTCATTTTTGTGCCTAGATTATTTTCTCTGTGGGAACAGATTAAAACTGTTTGATCTTCCAAGTTCACAAGGTTTGGGGAGGGACGGTGGTACAGGGCAGAGGGAGGGAGGAGGAAGGAAGGAAGGAAGGGTTGTGTTGTTATGATAGAACTGGATACTAGGAAAGATCAAGTATTTTGTCTAGTTTCCCTGGGAAACAAGTCTTATCTGCATCTTGGTTGCTCTGTATGAAGTTGCTACTAATGCTGATAAGTTTCACCATGGAACAAAAATGATGAAATGTTCTTTTGTGCTCCTATATGCTCTTGATAAAGCATGAAAAAGCTATTGGTGCCTAGCATAATTACTCCGATTATCCCACATACTAGTGAATCTATGATTACAAGCATACGTATCTTAAATCCTGCTTATTGGGTTGCAAGTACTAGAGAGATATGGAGTTTACCATGACCTTGTTCATGCAGAGAACTTCAAATTAAAAATGCAAATATGTAGTGGTCTAACAACTTCACAGCCTGTGTCAGCATTCATCTTGTGCTGTAAGGATGTGAGAAGTTACACCACTATCAAAATTCAGATACTTCTAGAGATTTAGTGGGTTCTGTTTAGAAGTTGGCATCATTTTGGCTGGAACTTGCCAGGAGCTCTTTTTTTAAGGCAACCCTGGTGCTTGAGGGCTGGGCAGGAAATGTCATGAAATGGCCCTTTCTAACAGTCTTTCAGAGCTCTGTCTTCTACCTCTGGGCATTGCCTAGAAACAGAGTTGACAGAAACGTACTCAAGTTTACATATCAGTTCAGAAGGGTTGAGTTTGGGCCTGATTTAAGTAAGGATTTGATCTGTTTGTCCACCGGACCTGCCTAATCTTCCCATCCCAGCTGCAAGACCTTACATGTCAGGATAAGGAGAGGAAAAACCTGGAAGGTCAGAGAGGGAAAACCAAGCATTGCAGAAGTATATCAGTAGATTGCCAAATAGCTGCTGCAGAAAGAGAGCGTGAGGTGGAACAGGAGTCGGCTTAGGAAAGAGTGTGACACTGCCTTTGGTATAAAACCCTAACAGACCTTGCAGAGACCTCTCAGGGCTCAGTTAAAGCCAGCATAAGCAGATGCACTGCCCTCAGTCCACATCAGTCCTCCTGTCACACCTATCTGCAGCAGTCAGATGCACTCATTTCAGCCTTGAAACCAAACAGCTACAGAGGCTTTTGTTGAACATGGCATTCAAGCATACACTTAATAATATCCACAGGAACTGAAGGCTCTTCACCCTTCTACAATGGAGGGTGTAATTAAACCATTGTGGGACACCATGCAGTATCTTGAAGGAGAAAAGCGATGAAGGGTTGTAATAGGATGAGTTACCCAGCAAGAAACTGTCCCAAGAAGGCTTACTTAGTTAGCTCTCAACTCCTTATAAAGTTTCATCCTTTCTGCTGTGTGTCTTTTGACTGGAAACTTAATTTTCCATGTAAAAGTTATGAATTCAAGGAATATTTATTTGCTAAGACATCAGGTTGTACTGCATGATTCAAGAAGCTGGTCAGCTCACCCAAACCATGCTGCATTGCATTACAGGCTTGCGGCTTGGGGATGCAATAGCAAACCGCATCAAGATAATTCAGAATAATGAGGATTTGACAGGATGCCTGTGTGAACATTCATTGGTTATTAAATATAAGCAATAGGGGCATTACCACCAGTGATGACAAATGTTTGGCAAAAATGCTAAATCTGACAGAGGTCTGGGCTGGCATCTACAATGAGATGCCCTGAAGGATTCACTGTCACTGGATTACGTGGCTTGAACAGACAAGTTTGTGTTTAGCATTTCCTTTAAAAACTTTTGTTTAGGAAACATTAAAAGACCACGAGAGAGAAGGTCTTAGCCTTAGAGAGCCCAAAGGAGAACAGAAGTTTCTTTAGAGAAAAAAAAAAAAAAAGTAATCCAGGAGTATCTTAGCTCCACTTTATCTTCACCAAACCCAGACCTTCAAGTGCCTGTTTCACTTCTGAAAGGGAGATTTAGTAGTTTGTGTCATTCAGAGCCAAGGCATTTAGGAATGCATGAGTGTACCTGGGAGGGTTTTCAGAGACATCTGTGTAACTTGCCAGAGCTGAGCAGTCTTCCACATCTGTAACAGCTGAAATAGTTTTAAAATTCCACCCTTCCTAGGTTTGATAAGGCTTGAGACCTAGGTTTTATGGCTAGGTTCAAGTATGGCAGGTTTTCCTGGAGCTTTGTACAGTTTGGAGAGACTCTACTTTGAATTGCTTTGTTGACATAAGCATGCCCTTGATTAGTGGATCATCTATGTTTATTTTAATGCATACTTTCTTTTAATAATTACCTTGTCCCTACCAACAACTGACGACTTTAATAGCCACTGTCTTGAGTAATAAGCATGGAAATGGGCTCATATTTTGCTGAATCAAGACTTCTATCAGGCAAGCCCACACATTAAAGAAGTTGTTTCCTGTGAGTTAACATTTTGTTAACTGGAGGCACTGATATGACAAATACAGCAGCAAACCCAAAGCGTTTTTCCTAGTCCATCACACAGGCCTGTTGTGAGGAGATGTAATCTGTCTCACTGCAAGACTTTGTTGGGTTTAGATTGTAACATGGCACAAGCCTGGCTTGCTGATGGGGCAACATCTGTCCGTGAGGGATGCAGAAAGACCAAGCCCAAAGGAGGAGATGGTGAATCAGTGACCTCTGGGTTTGTTAGCGGTTGGGCAATCACAGGCATCGGCTTTGATGCTGAAGCAGCAGACACATTCTTCCCACATTCAAAGCACAGTGTTGCCTTTTTAGTATCAAACCACTTCAGTGCTGGTTTGCGAACCCCCGGCTTGGGTTTACCCATGATCAGCGCTCAGGGTCTCAGATACCGTGGCTGCTCTCTGGGAAGGCTCTGTGTGCTGCCTGTGAGCAGCAGCCTAACTTCAAATTTGTAGCTCTGCAGAGTGAGATGCTCCTGTCCCCATGTGAACTCCCTAAACTCACCACGGAGCAGCCTCTTTTTTTGTTTTTGTTTTTGTTTTTTTCCATGCCCATCACTAAACATGCCCCAGCAGCTCCCTGGAAGTGCCACATGTCTATAAATGCACATCGTGGTGCTCCCAGCCCCATGGGAAGTGCCAGGTGCTGGCGTGCTGGTTCCCAGCTGACATTTACAGCACCTGAGGGCTCCCGTGCCAGCGTCTGTCTCCCATGAGCTGTTTCAGGAGCACGGCCCCATTGCTGTGGGGAGCTTGAATTTCTGGTTGCCTTGAAGAGAGAGGTTTTTTTTTTTCAAAACTGTGTTAAAGGAGCTATTATTCAAAATCCACTTTTACGTTGGAAGGGAATTGCTTTCCATCTCTCCTTTTATCTCCAAACAAGTCAAGTCAGCAAAGGCACAAAGTGAAAAACATGCACCCAAGAAGTTATATTTAGAAACTGGTTAGTCCGTATTTAACATTCCTGTCAGTGCTTACCCTATTTTGCATGTCTGGACTGGTGTTAAATTAAATTAAATACATGCAAGCATGACATTTATTATTCTAGAGCTCAGCATAGGAATAACAAAACTGCCTATCTAATTTCACTGCCACAAATCCCGGAGATGTGGCTTCAAATAGGATGTTCTTACGATTATCTGAACTCCTTCCTGCATTTCAGTAAATCAAGGAAAGGTCACCTCCGGGGGAAACTGAAAAATAACAGCTTAAAAATAGTTTTGTAACAAGCGACTGTGCTCCTTAACAGATGTGCTTAAGGGTCCAGCACAGAGTATCCCCATGTGGAGGACACACACTGCAGCAGATTTTTAATGTATGTGAATAAGGGAAGTGAAGCTGCTTTTTGGATATACTGGGTGTGGTTTTGGCCACACACTTGACAAGGCTCACTGGCTTCAGGGCAGCAACACAGAGAAGCCCAGGACTTTCTAGGGAGTCAACTGCAAAAGTGGGTGAGGTGCAAAGCCGAGGCCCCTTGCAGCCCCTCGTTTCTGCGGCTGAGCGCAGATCTCAAAGGAACCTCATCTTCCCACCACAGCCCCAGGTAAAAGTGTCCACCTGTCCTGCCATCGCCACTCCTCTAGGTAACAGAGAGTGTTTTTTCACATGATCACATTATTTTGAAGGCAGAGGTGCTGAGACAGTGGGCACATGTAGTGGTGTGAACCCCATCCCACAATACAGCAGTCTTGGAGCAAGGCAGAGAACTCACCCTTCCCAAATCCCAGTATTACGATCAAAGTACACCGCTCCCAGCTGCAGGAGAAGAGGGAGTGAATGGTGTTTGCTTATCTTTGTTATAAAGTCAAAGCATCATGCTTTGGTTAAAAACAAGACTGTTTCAGTGTTCAAAATCCTGCCCTCGACTTGGCACCTCTGCTTAAGCATAAAGTGCTTTGCAGCGATAGCCAGGCTTCAGGCTTGCCATTTGTTTCTAATTACGGATTTGATCGATTCCATTGAAATTAAATACATGCAAGTGTAGCATTCCTTAAAGTTCAGTGTTTACTTAAAGAGTTTATTACTTATTTTTACTGGAATAATACAGAATGTAGTCAGTAAGATGAACCTTTTCCCAACTGCATTCTCTGCAGAAAGCCACGGAAGGAAGGAGGGAGTATGAATATGTTTGAATGAAATTACAGCAAAGAGATGATTTTGCTTTCTAGACATCTGCACTGCCTGGACTTCACCCCTCTCTGGTCAAGCCAGGGAAAGCTTTCTGTGCTTTTAACCGCTCCATGGAGCCAGGTGTGTGTGCAGAGGATGTTATGAGTAGCTCAGCCTGGCAAAGGGAGATGTGGTATGGGGTAGATGGAAGATCCCATCGATTTCAACTACACCAGGACAGAGGGAAGTGTTGAGAACAAGTTGGAGACATGCAGGTGGGTCTAAAATTGAGAGGTTTGGGAGGGCAGGCAGCAGGAGGTTTTGGAGCCCACAAGCTGGATGAGGGGTTGCAATTGTCCCAAACCAGAATTCCCACAAGGCTTTCTGCTCAGTCCTCTCCTTGCTTAGATTAACAGCCATGGCATTAGCAGGATCAGACTGATGGTTGCCCAGGAGTAGTGCTGTGGGATCTGAGCAACTCCCAGTGTCTCACTATAGGAAGTGCTGTGCTAACCTTGGGGATTTAGACTTTTCAGTAGCTACATCATCAGTTTTCTTTGCATTGGATGTTCATACACGACTGGTTGTAATCCAAAGCAAAAAGATCTCAAATGATTGCACTCCCTTTTCAAGGTAGGAAATGTGTTTTGTACAGCAGACTGTTGGTTTTACTCCCTGGCTAAATGAAGAAACTTAAGACCAAAAATCCCACTTCCTCTATTGCAAATATCTCAGCAAGACCTTGGGTGACACCTGTGCTCCAGCCTTGCCTCCTTTGAGGAGTCAGCCAACAGTTTTTGCTGGCTCAATTACTCCTTTCATTATCATGCCAACCCCACCACAGGAAGCACAAGGGGAAACCAGCAGCATTGGGAGAGTAACCCTGAAACTGATCTTGCTCCTTTAGGAAAAGCAACATACCTCCACACCGGCGAAGTTGTTGATGGCGTCGACATGCGGGCAGAAGTGGGGCTACTGAGCCGCAACGTGGTGGTGATGGGCGAGATGGAGGGGCAGTGCTATGAGTACAGCAGCAAGTTATGCTCCTTCTTTGATTTTGACACCTTTGGGGGACACATCAAGGTAGGGCTGGAGCCTTCTCCTTGCACTTTTCTCCTCCCTACCACACCTTAACATACCAAGGAAGCCAGGACGCAGGAAGGGAAAAAGTCCTTCAAGTCAACCACTGAGCAAACAGCCTCTCCCCACAGTGCAGCAGATCCACCCTACCGCTGATGCCTGTCCTTTGACTTTGAAGTGCACTTCGTGCCCTTGCAGACATTGGTCAGCCAGCCAGACTGGTGCTCAGCCCATCCAAGATACAGTCTCCACATCCCGATCTCAGTTTTCCCCAGGTTCTGGTGATGCTCAGCCCAGGGAGTTTGATTTGAGCCCAACTGACTGAAACTCATGAAAACATTAAATGCAAATGGTTTTCCTTCTAAAATTAAGTCAAATGTACCCATGGCAGCAGTGGTGGGATCAAAGAGCAACTA
>NW_009596180.1:24278-32223 GCF_000690535.1 Cariama cristata | reverse complement strand
GCCACCCCACCCCTCTTCCCCTCCCTCCGCAGCCATACACTCCCTTCCACACAGTAAATCTCTCTACCAGATACCGTCTTATCCCTGTAGTCCCCTCCTTCTTGCCCTCAACAGTCTTTTATAGTTCTTGACTGATGTTCTGTTGTTCTCTAGATTGCTCTTAATTTTAAGGCTACCCACATTGAAGGTCTAGAACTGAAATATATGGGACAGCAGACAATGGGACACTACCCAATTCACTTCCATATGGCTGGAGATGTGGATGAGAAAGGAGGCTACAACCCTCCAACGTACGTGAAGGATGTCTCCATCCACCATACCTTCTCCCGCTGTGTCACAGTCCATGGATCCAATGGTTTGCTGGTAAGAAGCCCCAGGACCTACCTTAGAGATCAAGGCACTTGTCAAAACATTTCCTCATAGCATGAATACAGCTGAATTATTGCAGCGTGATGTGTTTTATTGTTGGAGCTAGTGTCTGACTCCTCCCCCCATCCTGATTATGTAGTTATATGTTCCAGGCATATTTCAACCTGCATTAAAAAGGAGGTGGCCAATGTGGCACTGGAGGCTGTGCGTGACTCAGAGCGGGCAGAGCTTTTGTCTGCGTGCAGCAATGTCTGCAGAGCAGCCCATCTCTAATGAGTAGTTCGATCTATCTATAGTCAGAGCTTGCTATTTAAAGAGGATAATCAGAAGGTTTAAGTGTGCTTCATCTTTCCTGTAATAAAGGTTTGTGTTTGCAATGCCATTCACAACATTAAACACTCACAGAGCTCTGATTTGTCAGTTGCCCTCCAAAACAAGAAATCTTTTAGGATAAATCTATAAAATGACCTATGCTTACCAGATGAGTAACAGAACACCGGAGATGGTAAGAACATGTTCAGATTCTCCCCAGATGTAGGGGTGCCACCTTCTTTGGGATAAGGATGCAGAGGGAAAACAATGCTTCCTTATTGAGCATCCTGGAGGCTGCCACATAACCCCAAAAGGTTTTCCTCACTCTTATCCCACCTCTGATGGCTTCTTCTTACCCATATTCAGGAAATGTGCAGAAATCTATCCCAAAAGCAGAGCCATTAAATGTGTGAAATAAACATTAGGTTTGGCTAGACAACTTCAGCTCAAATACGAAGTCTTAAAATGGCAAGATTTCTGTAGGAAAAGGACAGTGTATTCCAAAGAAGTGTATCAGAGCCCTCAAGAAGGAGCATTTGTACAGTCAAGAGCCCTGCTACCATATGTAACAGAGTTTTAAGAGACGACATATCATTGGCAGTTGTAACCTGGATGGTCACTGTGCATTAGGAGTTCATATCCATACCACTGTTTTAAAGTTACTATGCCATCTCATAGTAGGAGCCTGTAAGAATCTATTTTCCTCAAACTTATTTGAGGAATAGCATTTGCTTTCATCACCTAGCTAAGACATGATTTTTGCCCGTTACTTGCTGATGGATTCTTCCTCCTTTACTGACTCCAGCATATGAAGGGCTTCATCTTACAGTCTTTTGGCAAGGACTGCAGGCTACAACCTCTAAAAGTGGCAACATTGGAAGAGAAAGTCACAGGCATAATTAAAATGCACAGAAGTTGAAGAGAGCGTATTGAAATTGCAGCTTCAGAAGCAGAGCATCTTTTATCTCTATTTCTGAATCTGAGGTTTTGGGTTTGACCTCTATCCTTCTAAGTTTATAACATGATCCTACAAACTTACCAAGTGAACACGGCTTCTGAAGAAAAAAGACATTCTGCTATATAAATTATATAAGGCATTCAGGGTCATATGGCAACTTCCCAATTCAAAGTCACCAGTACAGGGGCTCAGTGTACGATTAACGTGCGGAGTGGAAGGGCAGCGTTGTGGGAGTCATTTGTCACACCATCGTGGGCTGCTACCAGTGGCACCAAAACCACATTCTCTGGCTGCACAGAGGTTGCAAAGCTGTTGATGAGCTGCAGACCAGCTAAAGCCCTGCTTCTGCATCTAATGTGAGATCTTCATTCCCTGTTGACTAATACTCGCCAAAACAAATACCCAGACCCTAGTATTTTTCTTATTGGTCAAACGGATGGGTTCATATAGAGCATTTGGAAATAGTTCTGTCTCTTGTGCATTCTCCAAGTGACAAGTGTGCCATGGGGGATCCATGGCTTAGGGATCCATGTGCTTAGGCTTTTCTGGCCAACATGGCATGATGAAATTTAGACAGGCTGATGTAGCTGCTGAAAGCATCTTGATTCTCTTGCTGTTACTCAACGGCCACAATTCCCTAAATGACCATGTTTTACCTTCATGAGAAGGCACCTTAGAGAAATCTTAGCATTTAGGACATATAATCTGAAACGTTAGTCAAAAATTTAATCTCTGTTGATTATAGTTTATCAAAATGTGTGGTTACTAAACAGTACTCATAATATTTCACCTGGTTTTTATTTTAACCATATAATTATTGCTGACAGCTGAAAAGAAAGCCCCCATGAAATAAAGCAACCTGACCAAGTTTGCTCAGTTGCGTCACAGAAGACGTGTGCCAAAGGTTGCATCACTTAAATGTTGTTTCCTTGCTCTGTGATAGACATCTGCAGTCAGCAGCTCCATGCCTTGATTCATCAGATGATCTCACCACAATCTCCTCATCTGCTTTCAGACTCTCTTTTCCTTCCTTTCCTCTTCCTTCTGCCCCGGATATATTCACAGACGTCCACACACTGGTCTCTGATTATTACAATAGTTATTCTATACATTTCTTAGTTGCCTGTTATCTTCTTACTTGAGCAATGCTACCTGTTTCTACATGCATGAACACTGTTTGTGCAAACAGTGCTGAGCTCTGTCTTTCCCCAGGTAACATTCATTCCCTCTGAGATCAGATAGATCCAAAGCATACTTTGCTGACGGAAAATTTGCCTTGATGATGTGCACAAATCACACTTTGGAAACAACCATTCAAAAAAATCTGGCTGGGTTATTAAACCTCAGCAAAGGACAGTACTTAATGATGTCCTTAACATTAAGCCATCGATTTCAGAGGGGCTTCTTCCATGACTGTGGTTGAGTACCCCTGCAAATGCTTTAACAAATGGGAAAAGGGCACCAGTTATTTTTTAACTGTCATTAAAGCAGGCTGGTAGTTTACATACAGGCTTCCTTGCTTGCTTTGCTATCACTTTTCTCATGTCACTTCAGAGATACTCATACTGAAAACACTAGGAGAAAAGAGTGTCCAATTATTCCTGATGACAGCAATGTTTTTCTGTGGGTCTATACTGTGTGCTAAAAGTCACTCTCTCAACATTAGCTCACTTCCATTGATGGGCTATTCTGCACTTGTCTGCAAATTCATGTTCGCTGGAAGGAGCAAGGGTCCTTCTGGAAACAAATCTGTAGAAATTCTTTCTTCACCATAATTATTGTTTGAAAATGCAATAATTACCCAATGTTTTCTTTAATATATTGGCCATAAAACCACCTAGTTACGCCACTGCAATCCCAGGGATGAAACTTTGCTCTGATTCCCACTCTCTCCACTGGATCCCAGTGTGCAAGCTAAAACAGAAAGAGCCGTTGGGGAGAGAAATTAAATGGAGGTCAATAAACAGCCTGGGAGAATCCAGGGCAGAGCTGTGCTTCAAGGAATAAGAGGTTGTGCTATCTAACTGCTTCAGTGGTATCTGCTTTTACTAATCCAGCTATACTGTACAGCAATTGTTTTACCATGAAGGGCATTATATGGCCATAAATTACTCATGGTTAAAGTAACATTATAGTCTATTAGGAAGGTTTTAATCAAATAAAAAATTCAATCCATTGGAAAAGTGATTTTGGAACCAGCATCTTGTTTGCTATCTGAGCATTTCAGTACTGGGCTTGTGCATGAAAACATGCACAGGAAACTAAGTCAGAGCTGACCGAGACATGAGATACAGGGAAAGTAATTAATCAAACAGAGGGTGACAAATATATTAGGGACCAGGTCCCTGGCTGATAACTCCGTGTTGTTCTGTGGGCTTTCAGGGATGGGTTAGAAGAACAACGGGCATTTGTTGGCTCTGAGCCCCTCTGCCAGTGCACACCCTTCTCTCTGCTTCACTCCTCTCTCGCCGTACTGGAGGATGCAATCCCCTGTGATGTTACTCCCCATGCACAGAGGTGGGCTTTGTCCCAGCTAAAGTCTGGTCACTACAGGATTTCACGTCCCAGTTCTGGTGTAGTGCTGTGCCAGCTGGAAAGATAAATGGCCATACAAAATGGCTAACATTTCTCTAGGGAAACTGTTTCCATCATCTGAATGTCACAGCACCATTACCTACATGTCTTTCCAGTATTACTGTTGTGTGAGAGAAAGCTAATAGGTTTTGGTGGCTGTTTATGTGCAATTCTGACATCTCTGTAGTTAACAGACTTCCTCTACATGATGGAAAACTTCTGAAGATAGCTCACTCTCCTGAAATGTTTTTCTATCCTGTAAACCTTTACCATTACAAGGCTGGGACAGCTCATTCTTCCACAAGGGGACAGTTCAGTCTAGTACATGCATTTTACACTTAAATAAAGTAGCCTAAACCTTGCAAAAGCTATCATCTAATTAGATCAGGGAAGTTAGTAGTAAATTTCAGTGGGTAGCTTAAAGGAATGCACTGCTTTGCAGGTCATTTTAGCTATGTTTAATTTACTGTGATGACTCGTGTTCAGAGATTTCAGTATTTACACTGGAGCATGGATGATACATAATAGATGTGTGTGCAGATGTAAGCTTGTAACAGATTTGGCAAGCAAAGTGTTCGTTCTTCTGTGAAAACATATTTGTAATCATTTCAACACTAGTCCTGGGGTTTTATTTTAAATTGGTGCTCCTTGTCTTGAGAATGAGGCATGAAGATGACAGAGGAGTCTCAGGCCTGTTTACAAAAGTAATTCAGGCACTTGAGCACCCAGGGCTCTCAATGACACCATAAAGACTAGATCTTCTATCTAGTTTCATATTGTCTTTTTCCCCTTGGCAACGGCTGTTTCATCAGAAGAATTTTTAGGAACACGCTGGTGTCAGACTCAGGTTTGCCAGGAAGGTTTCCTAAGTCCAAGGTGGTTGATGGGTGATGGCTGATGGGCAGAGCAAGGAGAGAGCCAGCATTTCACCTGGACAATGGAGACTTGAAATTAATTTTCCATATCCCAGCCATATCCACTAACAACTGACTTGCTGGACGCCGTGTGTCTGAGGGCTGTTGTTTCCCAGCCAGTCCTAGCCTTAGGCTTCGAATTCACAGATCTGCTCCTGAAATTGTTTTCTCAGATCTTCCAGTGGTGTGATGGGTATTGTTCTGTCCAACACAACAGTGTCCTGACGTTAACAACATTCAAACCAAAACCAGAACAGTACTGATTAACACCAGCTGATTTGTCTCAGGGTCAAGTAAACTTCTGTCAACAACTTGGAAAAAAGGATCAGGTCAAACCTAAAACAAGCCAGCCTGTCTGGAAAACAACTTGCCGCCCCTCTGATAGCCTGAAAAAATATTTTTTCAGCTCAGCTGCATTTTTCAGATGCATTTTATGTAGCTGCTCATGTAACTCCACGTGAAGATGAATGAGCCCAGATGTGATTTGAACATCTAACATCCTCCATTCATCCCCCACCCCATGTTTTTTCCAGCCTCATGCTAAGACAGTCTCTGATTTCACAGACTGACAAAAGAATGGAATGAGCATTTCCTAGGTGATGACAAGTTCTAATTAAATTTAAGTGTTGGAGTTACTGCTTAGACTATAAGCTCAGGAGCAGAGAGTGATCTTGCTTTTGTTTTTGCTTATACACCCTGAGTTCAAGAGGATACTGAGGTTCCTATGTGCCCTTGCTGTAAAGTTTCTTCTTATTATGCAGTGGGTGAAGCACGAAACCTGAACACTGACCTTTGTTTTGTACATGCAGGTGAAGGATGTTGTGGGTTATGATGCACTGGGCCATTGCTTCTTTACGGAGGATGGACCAGAAGAGCGCAACACATTTGATCACTGCCTTGGACTCCTTGTTAAACCTAGCACTCTGCTCCCCTCCGACCGAGACAGCAGGATGTGCAAGCTGATCACGGAGGGTGCTTACCCGGGGTACATCCCTAAACCCAGGCAGGACTGCAGGTGAGTGGGAGCCTTCCTTTTCTTCTTTCTTTTCTTTGCAGGACTTAGCCATAGAAGATAGCATTATGTGTATATGATCATGTAGTCATCTGTAGAAATCTGGGCTGCATGTCCCAAAGGTTGGGAGAGCTGTCTCCTTGGGATCTTTATACTTGTGCTATTCAGATGCCTACACAGCTAGGGTGTAATTTTCATTTTTAGCATAAAGTCAACTGAGATGGTTGCTACGTCAGACACTGAAAAACTCTCTTTCAAAGTACATGGTGATGCCTTGTGCCTTATGGAGTCTTGATCCTAATGGCTCAGCAAAAAGTTGGTGAGTTCAGAATGGGCTGGGTTCTGTGTTCATTTCAAATGGCAGCCGATTTTGAAAATACTCCCATTAATTCAAAAGTCATTATTTGTGAAGAAGGGATACTGTTTAATGATATGGCATTGGCATTATGCATTCATTTGGCACAGTCTGCCCAAACTGTGGAGTGAAAACAAAATGATATAATAAATGCACTTTATCACAGAATTGGAACTTGACAATAAAAGATCAAAGACTGTATGCACCCATTGGATCTCTAATAGTCTGTCTATACATGAGCTTATGAAAATCTTTCCATGAAAATGTTTCTCAAAACTTCTATTTGCCACAAACACTGTATCAAACTTGAAAAATGCCGAATGCCTTTCGTCTCCCTTTTCACAAGATCCTTTCCTCTAAGTTCTTCAGACATGCCAACTGAAGTTTAGATGAGGATTATAGAAGCATTTGCAATAAGAAGGGATTTTACAAGTTCTTTTTGCAGTTCTGTTGCCTTATAGAAAAAATTCAAGTGAAGTATAGAAGAAACACAACCAGCTTGGCCACACAGTTAAGCATTGGAATTTTTTCTTAGAGGAATTAATGGGTTCTTCATTAGCAGTAATTTTTAAGCACAGATTAGAGAAATGCCAGTCACAACTACTGTACTTGCAGTTGATTCTGTCATAAGGCAAGGTATGGACTCACTGAGCTCTTGAAGGCTGTTTTAGCCCTTCTTTCCATGATTTTCCAGTTGTTTTCTGCCCCAAAATCAAGGTACACATCCTAGGAATATGATTTCATTGCTAATTACTGGCTGTTCAGGGAGCCTACTCATTTTGATGCATATTAGGCAGCTAATTAGCTTTCTTTTTCTTCTCCCATCCCCCAGCTCTTCTTGAGAGAGTGCTAAACTCTTAAAGTAAAACCTGTGTGCTTAGCAGCTAGGCAAGCAGACCCGCAGCTGTAGTCCAGGGAGCATAGCAAGTGGTCTGGAGCAGATCTGTGGAACCACATTGTTTTCAGAGTGTTTTCCATTAAAAGCTGGATGTCAAGCTTGCCTTTAAGATTTCAAAATTGATGGTGGATCATCTTGAGGACAAGACCCCTCTGCAACAGAATGGGAGGTCTTCCACGGTGAAGATTTGTCTCGAGACCACAGAGTGCTGGTGCTGTGTTGAAGCTACTGGGAGACAGGAACACTTCTGCCTGTAGTTCAGATTTTTCTCTAGGCATTTATTCTGCTGTAGTTGGAGGGGGACAGAAAATCTACACCAAAAAAAAGGCTAAATTTCTGACCCACAAAAAGTCAATAAGAAAGTCTCTGGAGCCAGACTTCCATCCTGAAAATGAGACAGTTAGAAGCTGATTGATGCCTAACAGCTAAAAATCTTCATGGGATTTCTTTTGTTTGGAAATACTCTCAATCTGCTGAGACTGTATCAGTATCATCCATTCTGTCCTCAGAACAAACTGGGGTTTTGTCCAAAGAAACATATTTTTAGCTTTTT